>NW_026123859.1:0-135782 GCF_025177605.1 Cucumis melo
GTGTGGGTTGAAGTCCTCGGAGCACGAGACCCGAAGATCGAAAGACTTATGACCAATACGGAGCAAAGGGTAGAAACCGTCGGGGGACCGCTTTTTACCCCAGGACGGGAAAACTGAGTCCGGGGCATTCCCGCTCGCGTTTTCTTGGGACGAGCACCGGAAGTCCTCGAGCTCAGCCCGTTTCCTTCGCTGCAAGTGCATTTCCATTTGGTTTCTGACACCGGACGAGCGTTCGCCACTCGTTGGAAGCTTCGGCCATCTTTTGGACCGTTTTGGGTCGCACCACAGTTCTCCCTCCAACGAACTCGCTTCCCGACCTATACCTCCGAAAAACGTGTCAGGGAGCATGCCAGGAGTGTGGGTTGAAGTCCTCGGAGCACGAGACCCGAAGATCGAAAGACTTATGACCAATACGGAGCAAAGGGAAGAAACCGTCGGGGGACCGCTTTTTACCCCAGGACGAGAAAACTGAGTCCGGGGCATTCCCGCTCGCGTTTTCTTGGGACGAGCACCGGAAGTCCTCGAGCTCAGCCCGTTTCCTTCGCTGCAAGTGCATTTCCAGTGGTTTCTGACACCGGACGAGCGTTCGCCACTCGTTGGAAGCTTCGGCCATCTTTTGGACCGTTTTGGGTCGCACCACAGTTCTCCCTCCAACGAGCTCGCTTCCCGACCTATACCTCCGGAAAACGTGTCAGGGAGCATGCCAGGAGTGTGGGTTGAAGTCCTCGGAGCACGAGACCCGAAGATCGAAAGACTTATGACCAATACGGAGCAAAGGGAAGAAACCGTCGGGGGACCGCTTTTTACCCCAGGACGAGAAAACTGAGTCCGAGGCATTCCCGCTCGCGTTTTCTTGGGACGAGCACCGGAAGTCCTCGAGCTCAGCCCGTTTCCTTCGCTGCAAGTGCATTTCCAGTGGTTTCTGACACCGGACGAGCGTTCGCCACTCGTTGGAAGCTTCGGCCATCTTTTGGACCGTTTTGGGTCGCACCACAGTTCTCCCTCCAACGAGCTCGCTTCCCGACCTATACCTCCGGAAAACGTGTCAGGGAACATGCCAGGAGTGTGGGTTGAAGTCCTCGGAGCACGAGACCCGAAGATCGAAAGACTTATGACCAATACGGAGCAAAGGGTAGAAACCGTCGGGGGACCGCTTTTTACCCCAGGACGGGAAAACTGAGTCCGGGGCATTCCCGCTCGCGTTTTCTTGGGACGAGCACCGGAAGTCCTCGAGCTCAGCCCGTTTCCTTCGCTGCAAGTGCATTTCCATTGGTTTCTGACACCGGACGAGCCTTCGCCACTCGTTGGAAGCTTCGGCCATCTTTTGGACCGTTTTGGGTCGCACCACAGTTCTCCCTCCAACGAACTCGCTTCCCGACCTATACCTCCGAAAAACGTGTCAGGGAGCATGCCAGGAGTGTGGGTTGAAGTCCTCGGAGCACGAGACCCGAAGATCGAAAGACTTATGACCAATACGGAGCAAAGGGAAGAAACCGTCGGGGGACCGCTTTTTACCCCAGGACGAGAAAACTGAGTCCGGGGCATTCCCGCTCGCGTTTTCTTGGGACGAGCACCGGAAGTCCTCGAGCTCAGCCCGTTTCCTTCGCTGCAAGTGCATTTCCAGTGGTTTCTGACACCGGACGAGCGTTCCCCACTCGTTGGAAGCTTCGGCCATCTTTTGGACCGTTTTGGGTCGCACCACAGTTCTCCCTCCAACGTGCTCGCTTCCCGACCTATACCTCCGGAAAACGTGTCAGGGAGCATGCCAGGAGTGTGGGTTGAAGTCCTCGGAGCACGAGACCCGAAGATCGAAAGACTTATGACCAATACGGAGCAAAGGGAAGAAACCGTCGGGGGACCGCTTTTTACCCCAGGACGAGAAAACTGAGTCCGGGGCATTCCCGCTCGCGTTTTCTTGGGACGAGCACCGGAAGTCCTCGAGCTCAGCCCGTTTCCTTCGCTGCAAGTGCATTTCCAGTGGTTTCTGACACCGGACGAGCGTTCGCCACTCGTTTGAAGCTTCGGCCATCTTTTGGACTGTTTTGGGTCGCACCACAGTTCTCCCTCCAACGAGCTCGCTTCCCGACCTATACCTCCGAAAAACGTGTCAGGGAGCATGCCAGGAGTGTGGGTTGAAGTCCTCGGAGCACGAGACCCGAAGATCGAAAGACTTATGACCAATACGGAGCAAAGGGTAGAAACCGTCGGGGGGACCGCTTTTTACCCCAGGACGGGAAAACTGAGTCCGGGGCATTCCCGCTCGCGTTTTCTTGGGACGAGCACCGGAAGTCCTCGAGCTCAGCCCGTTTCCTTCGCTGCAAGTGCATTTCCATTGGTTTCTGACACCGGACGAGCGTTCGCCACTCGTTGGAAGCTTCGGCCATCTTTTGGACCGTTTTGGGTCGCACCACAGTTCTCCCTCCAACGAACTCGCTTCCCGACCTATACCTCCGAAAAACGTGTCAGGGAGCATGCCAGGAGTGTGGGTTGAAGTCCTCGGAGCACGAGACCCGAAGATCGAAAGACTTATGACCAATACGGAGCAAAGGGAAGAAACCGTCGAGGGACCGCTTTTTACCCCAGGACGAGAAAACTGAGTCCGGGGCATTCCCGCTCGCGTTTTCTTGGGACGAGCACCGGAAGTCCTCGAGCTCAGCCCGTTTCCTTCGCTGCAAGTGCATTTCCAGTGGTTTCTGACACCGGACGAGCGTTCGCCACTCGTTGGAAGCTTCGGCCATCTTTTGGACCGTTTTGGGTCGCACCACAGTTCTCCCTCCAACGAGCTCGCTTCCCGACCTATACCTCCAGAAAACGTGTCAGGGAGCATGCCAGGAGTGTGGGTTGAAGTCCTCGGAGCACGAGACCCGAAGATCGAAAGACTTATGACCAATACGGAGCAAAGGGTAGAAACCGTCGGGGGACCGCTTTTTACCCCAGGACGGGAAAACTGAGTCCGGGGCATTCCCGCTCGCGTTTTCTTGGGACGAGCACCGGAAGTCCTCGAGCTCAGCCCGTTTCCTTCGCTGCAAGTGCATTTCCATTGGTTTCTGACACCGGACGAGCCTTCGCCACTCGTTGGAAGCTTCGGCCATCTTTTGGACCGTTTTGGGTCGCACCACAGTTCTCCCTCCGACGAACTCGCTTCACGACCTATACCTCCGAAAAACGTGTCAGGGAGCATGCCAGGAGTGTGGGTTGAAGTCCTCGGAGCACGAGACCCGAAGATCGAAAGACTTATGACCAATACGGAGCAAAGGGAAGAAACCGTCGGGGGACCGCTTTTTACCCCAAGACGAGAAAACTGAGTCCGGGGCATTCCCGCTCGCGTTTTCTTGGGACGAGCACCGGAAGTCCTCGAGCTCAGCCCGTTTCCTTCGCTGCAAGTGCATTTCCAGTGGTTTCTGACACCGGACGAGCGTTCGCCACTCGTTGGAAGCTTCGGCCATCTTTTGGACCGTTTTGGGTCGCACCACAGTTCTCCCTCCAACGAGCTCGCTTCCCGACCTATACCTCCGGAAAACGTGTCAGGGAGCATGCCAGGAGTGTGGGTTGAAGTCCTCGGAGAACGAGACCCGAAGATCAAAAGACTTATGACCAATACGGAGCAAAGGGAAGAAACCGTCGGGGGACCGCTTTTTACCCCAGGACGAGAAAACTGAGTCCGGGGCATTCCCGCTCGCGTTTTCTTGGGACGAGCACCGGAAGTCCTCGAGCTCAGCCCGTTTCCTTCGCTGCAAGTGCATTTCCAGTGGTTTCTGACACCGGACGAGCGTTCGCCACTCGTTTGAAGCTTCGGCCATCTTTTGGACTGTTTTGGGTCGCACCACAGTTCTCCCTCCAACGAGCTCGCTTCCCGACCTATACCTCCGGAAAACGTGTCAGGGAGCATGCCAGGAGTGTGGGTTGAAGTCCTCGGAGCACGAGACCCGAAGATCGAAAGACTTATGACCAATACGGAGCAAAGGGTAGAAACCGTCGGGGGACCGCTTTTTACCCAGGACGGGAAAACTGAGTCCGGGGCATTCCCGCTCGCGTTTTCTTGGGACGAGCACCGGAAGTCCTCGAGCTCAGCCAGTTTCCTTCGCTGCAAGTGCATTTCCATTGGTTTCTGACACCGGACGAGCGTTCGCCACTCGTTGGAAGCTTCGGCCATCTTTTGGACCGTTTTGGGTCGCACCACAGTTCTCCCTCCAACGAACTCGCTTCCCGACCTATACCTCCGAAAAACGTGTCAGGGAGCATGCCAGGAGTGTGGGTTGAAGTCCTCGGAGCACGAGACCCGAAGATCGAAAGACTTATGACCAATACGGAGCAAAGGGAAGAAACCGTCGGGGGACCGCTTTTTACCCCAGGACGAGAAAACTGAGTCCGGGGCATTCCCGCTCGCGTTTTCTTGGGACGAGCACCGGAAGTCCTCGAGCTCAGCCCGTTTCCTTCGCTGCAAGTGCATTTCCAGTGGTTTCTGACACCGGACGAGCGTTCGCCACTCGTTTGAAGCTTCGGCCATCTTTTGGACTGTTTTGGGTCGCACCACAGTTCTCCCTCCAACGAGCTCGCTTCCCGACCTATACCTCCGGAAAACGTGTCAGGGAGCATGCCAGGAGTGTGGGTTGAAGTCCTCGGAGTACGAGACCCGAAGATCGAAAGACTTATGACCAATACGGAGCAAAGAGTAGAAACCGTCGGGGGACCGCTTTTTACCCCAGGACGGGAAAACTGAGTCCCGGGCATTCCCGCTCGCGTTTTCTTGGGACGAGCACCGGAAGTCCTCGAGCTCAGCCCGTTTCCTTCGCTGCAAGTGCATTTCCATTGGTTTCTGACACCGGACGAGCGTTCGCCACTGGTTGGAAGCTTCGGCCATCTTTTGGACCGTTTTGGGTCGCACCACAGTTCTCCCTCCAACGAACTCGCTTCCCGACCTATACCTCCGAAAAACGTGTCAGGGAGCATGCCAGGAGTGTGGGTTGAAGTCCTCGGAGCACGAGACCCGAAGATCGAAAGACTTATGACCAATACGGAGCAAAGGGAAGAAACCGTCGGGGGACCGCTTTTTACCCCAGGACGAGAAAACTGAGTCCGGGGCATTCCCGCTCGCGTTTTCTTGGGACGAGCACCGGAAGTCCTCGAGCTCCGCCCGTTTCCTTCGCTGCAAGTGCATTTCCAGTGGTTTCTGACACCGGACGAGCGTTCGCCACTCGTTGGAAGCTTCGGCCATCTTTTGGACCGTTTTGGCTCGCACCATAGTTCTCCCTCCAACGAGCTCGCTTCCCGACCTATACCTCCGGAAAACGTGTCAGGGAGCATGCCAGGAGTGTGGGTTGAAGTCCTCGGAGCACGAGACCCGAAGATCGAAAGACTTATGACCAATACGGAGCAAAGGGAAGAAATCGTCGGGGGACCGCTTTTTACCCCAGGACGAGAAAACTGAGTCCGGGGCATTCCCGCTCGCGTTTTCTTGGGACGAGCACCGGAAGTCCTCGAGCTCAGCCCGTTTCCTTCGCTGCAAGTGCATTTCCAGTGGTTTCTGACACCGGACGAGAGTTCGCCACTCGTTGGAAGCTTCGGCCATCTTTTGGACCGTTTTGGGTCGCACCACAGTTCTCCCTCCAACGAGTTCGCTTCCCGACCTATACCTCCGGAAAACGTGTCAGGGAGCATGCCAGGAGTGTGGGTTGAAGTCCTCGGAGCACGAGACCCGAAGATCGAAAGACTTATGACCAATACGGAGCAAAGGGAAGAAACCGTCGGGGGACCGCTTTTTACCCCAGGACGAGAAAACTGAGTCCGGGGCATTCCCGCTCGCGCTTTCTTGGGACGAGCACCGGAAGTCCTCGAGCTCAGCCCGTTTCCTTCGCTGCAAGTGCATTTCCAGTGGTTTCTGACACCGGACGAGCGTTCGCCACTCGTTGGAAGCTTCGGCCATCTTTTGGACCGTTTTGGGTCGCACCACAGTTCTCCCTCCAACGAGCTCGCTTCCCGGCCTATACCTCCGGAAAACGTGTCAGGGAGCATGCCAGGAGTGTGGGTTGAAGTCCTCGGAGCACGAGACCCGAAGATCGAAAGACTTATGACCAATACGGAGCAAAGGGAAGAAATCGTCGGGGGACCGCTTTTTACCCCTGGACGAGAAAACTGAGTCCGGGGCATTCCCGCTCGCGTTTTCTTGGGACGAGCACCGGAAGTCCTCGAGCTCCGCCCGTTTCCTTCGCTGCAAGTGCATTTTCAGTGGTTTCTGACACCGGACGAGCGTTCGCCACTCGTTGGAAGTTTCGGCCATCTTTTGGACCGTTTTGGGTCGCACCACAGTTCTCCCGCCAACGAGCTCGCTTCCCGACCTATACCTCCGGAAAACGTGTCAGGGAGCATGCCAGGAGTGTGGGTTGAAGTCCTCGGAGCACGAGACCCGAAAATCGAAAGACTTATGACCAATACGGAGCAAAGGGAAGAAACCGTCGGGGGACCGCTTTTTACCCCAGAACGAGAAAACTGAGTCCGGGGCATTCCCGCTCGCGTTTTCTTGGGACGAGCACCGGAAGTCCTCGAGCTCAGCCCGTTTCCTTCGCTGCAAGTGCATTTCCAGTGGTTTCTGACACCGGACGAGCGTTCGCCACTCGTTGGAAGCTTCGGCCATCTTTTGGACCGTTTTGGGTCGCACCACAGTTCTCCCTCCAACGAGCTCGCTTCCCGACCTATACCTCCGGAAAACGTGTCAGGGAGCATGCCAGGAGTGTGGGTTGAAGTCCTCGGAGCACGAGACCCGAACATCGAAAGACTTATGACCAATACGGAGCAAAGGGTAGAAACCGTCGGGGGACCGCTTTTTACCCCAGGACGGGAAAACTGAGTCCGGGGCATTCCCGCTCGCGTTTTCTTGGGACGAGCACCGGAAGTCCTCGAGCTCAGCCCGTTTCCTTCGCTGCAAGTGCATTTCCATTGGTTTCTGACACCGGACGAGCGTTCGCCACTCGTTGGAAGCTTCGGCCATCTTTTGGACCGTTTTGGGTCGCACCACAGTTCTCCCTCCAACGAACTCGCTTCCCGACCTATACCTCCGAAAAACGTGTCAGGGAGCAAGCCAGGAGTGTGGGTTGAAGTCCTCGGAGCACGAGACCCGAAGATCGAAAGACTTATGACCAATACGGAGCAAAGGGAAGAAATCGTCGGGGGACCGCTTTTTACCCCAGGACGAGAAAACTGAGTCCGGGGCATTCCCGCTCGCGTTTTCTTGGGACGAGCACCGGAAGTCCTCGAGCTCAGCCCGTTTCCTTCGCTGCAAGTGCATTTCCAGTGGTTTCTGACACCGGACGAGCGTTCGCCACTCGTTGGAAGCTTCGGCCATCTTTTGGACCGTTTTGGGTCGCACCACAGTTCTCCCTCCAACGAGTTCGCTTCCCGACCTATACCTCCGGAAAACGTGTCAGGGAGCATGCCAGGAGTGTGGGTTGAAGTCCTCGGAGCACGAGACCCGAAGATCGAAAGACTTATGACCAATACGGAGCAAAGGGAAGAAACCGTCGGGGGACCGCTTTTTACCCCAGGACGAGAAAACTGAGTCCGGGGCATTCCCGCTCGCGTTTTCTTGGGACGAGCACCGGAAGTCCTCGAGCTCAGCCCGTTTCCTTCGCTGCAAGTGCATTTCCAGTGGTTTCTGACACCGGACGAGCGTTCGCCACTCGTTGGAAGCTTCGGCCATCTTTTGGACCGTTTTGGGTCGCACCACAGTTCTCCCTCCAACGAGCTCGCTTCCCGATCTATACCTCCGGAAAACGTGTCAGGGAGCATGCCAGGAGTGTGGGTTGAAGTCCTCGGAGCACGAGACCCGAAGATCGAAAGACTTATGACCAATACGGAGCAAAGGGAAGAAACCGTCGGGGGACCGCTTTTTACCCCAGGACGAGAAAACTGAGTCCGGGGCATTCCCGCTCGCGTTTTCTTGGGACGAGCACCGGAAGTCCTCGAGCTCAGCCCGTTTCCTTCACTGCAAGTGCATTTCCAGTGGTTTCTGACACCGGACGAGCGTTCGCCACTCGTTGGAAGCTTCGGCCATCTTTTGGACCGTTTTGGGTCGCACCACAGTTCTCCCTCCAACGAGTTCGCTTCCCGACCTATACCTCCGGAAAACGTGTCAGGGAGCATGCCAGGAGTGTGGGTTGAAGTCCTCGGAGCACGAGACCCGAAGATCGAAAGACTTATGACCAATACGGAGCAAAGGGAAGAAACCGTCGGGGGACCGCTTTTTACCCCAGGACGAGAAAACTGAGTCCGGGGCATTCCCGCTCGCGTTTTCTTGGGACGAGCACCGGAAGTCCTCGAGCTCAGCCCGTTTCCTTCGCTGCAAGTGCATTTCCAGTGGTTTCTGACACCGGACGAGCGTTCGCCACTCGTTGGAAGCTTCGGCCATCTTTTGGACCGTTTTGGGTCGCACCACAGTTCTCCCTCCAACGAGCTCGCTTCCCGATCTATACCTCCGGAAAACGTGTCAGGGAGCATGCCAGGAGTGTGGGTTGAAGTCCTCGGAGCACGAGACCCGAAGATCGAAAGACTTATGACCAATACGGAGCAAAGGGAAGAAACCGTCGGGGGACCGCTTTTTACCCCAGGACGAGAAAACTGAGTCCGGGGCATTCCCGCTCGCGTTTTCTTGGGACGAGCACCGGAAGTCCTCGAGCTCAGCCCGTTTCCTTCACTGCAAGTGCATTTCCAGTGGTTTCTGACACCGGACGAGCGTTCGCCACTCGTTGGAAGCTTCGGCCATCTTTTGGACCGTTTTGGGTCGCACCACAGTTCTCCCTCCAACGAGTTCGCTTCCCGACCTATACCTCCGGAAAACGTGTCAGGGAGCATGCCAGGAGTGTGGGTTGAAGTCCTCGGAGCACGAGACCCGAAGATCGAAAGACTTATGACCAATACGGAGCAAAGGGAAGAAACCGTCGGGGGACCGCTTTTTACCCCAGGACGAGAAAACTGAGTCCGGGGCATTCCCGCTCGCGCTTTCTTGGGACGAGCACCGGAAGTCCTCGAGCTCAGCCCGTTTCCTTCGCTGCAAGTGCATTTCCAGTGGTTTCTGACACCGGACGTGCGTTCGCCACTCGTTGGAAGCTTCGGCCATCTTTTGGACCGTTTTGGGTCGCACCACAGTTCTCCCTCCAACGAGCTCGCTTCCCGGCCTATACCTCCGGAAAACATGTCAGGGAGCATGCCAGGAGTGTGGGTTGAAGTCCTCGGAGCACGAGACCCGAAGATCGAAAGACTTATGACCAATACGGAGCAAAGGGAAGAAACCGTCGGGGGACCGCTTTTTACACCAGGACGAGAAAACTGAGTCCGGGGCATTCCCGCTCGCGTTTTCTTGGGACGAGCACCGGAAGTCCTCGAGCTCAGCCCGTTTCCTTCGCTGCAAGTGCATTTTCAGTGGTTTCTGACACCGGACGAGCGTTCGCCACTCGTTGGAAGCTTCGGCCATCTTTTGGACCGTTTTGGGTCGCACCACAGTTCTCCCTCCAACGAGCTCGCTTCCCGACCTATACCTCCGGAAAACGTGTTAGGGAGCATGCCAGGAGTGTGGGTTGAAGTCCTCGGAGCACGAGACCCGAAGATCGAAAGACTTATGACCAATACGGAGCAAAGGGAAGAAACCGTCGGGGGACCGCTTTTTACCCCAGGACGAGAAAACTGAGTCCGGGGCATTCCCGCTCGCGTTTTCTTGGGACGAGCACCGGAAGTCCTCGAGCTCAGCCCGTTTCCTTCGCTGCAAGTGCATTTCCAGTGGTTTCTGACACCGGACGAGCGTTCGCCACTCGTTGGAAGCTTCGGCCATCTTTTGGACCGTTTTGGGTCGCACCACAGTTCTCCCTCCAACGAGCTCGCTTCCCGACCTATACCTCCGGAAAACGTTTCAGGGAGCATGCCATGAGTGTGGGTTGAAGTCCTCGGAGCACGAGACCCGAAGATCGAAAGACTTATGACCAATACGGAGCAAAGGGAAGAAACCGTCGGGGGACCGCTTTTTACCCCAGGACGAGAAAACTGAGTCCGGGGCATTCCCGCTCGCGTTTTCTTGGGACGAGCACCGGAAGTCCTCGAGCTCAGCCCGTTTCCTTCGCTGCAAGTGCATTTTCAGTGGTTTCTGACACCGGACGAGCGTTCGCCACTCGTTGGAAGCTTCGGCCATCTTTTGGACCGTTTTGGGTCGCACCACAGTTCTCCCTCCAACGAGCTCGCTTCCCGACCTATACCTCCGGAAAACGTGTCAGGGAGCATGCCAGGAGTGTGGGTTGAAGTCCACGGAGCACGAGACCCGAAGATCGAAAGACTTATGACCAATACGGAGCAAAGGGAAGAAACCGTCGGGGGACCGCTTTTCACCCCAGGACGAGAAAACTGAGTCCGAGGCATTCCCGCTCGCGTTTTCTTGGGACGAGCACCGGAAGTCCTCGAGCTCAGCCCGTTTCCTTCGCTGCAAGTGCATTTCCAGTGGTTTCTGACACCGGACGAGCGTTCGCCACTCGTTGGAAGCTTCGGCCATCTTTTGGACCGTTTTGGGTCGCACCACAGTTCTCCCTCCAACGAGCTCGCTTCCCGACCTATACCTCCGGAAAACGTGTCAGGGAGCATGCCAGGAGTGTGGGTTGAAGTCCTCGGAGCACGAGACCCGAAGATCGAAAGACTTATGACCAATACGGAGCAAAGGGAAGAAACCGTCGGGGGACCGCTTTTTTACCCCAGGACGAGAAAACTGAGTCCGGGGCATTCCCGCTCGCGTTTTCTTGGGACGAGCACCGGAAGTCCTCGAGCTCAGCCCGTTTCCTTCGCTGCAAGTGCATTTCCAGTGGTTTCTGACACCGGACGAGCGTTCGCCACTCGTTGGAAGCTTCGGCCATCTTTTGGACCGTTTTGGGTCGCACCACAGTTCTCCCTCCAACGAGTTCGCTTCCCGACCTATACCTCCGGAAAACGTGTCAGGGAGCATGCCAGGAGTGTGGGTTGAAGTCCTCGGAGCACGAGACCCGAAGATCGAAAGACTTATGACCAATACGGAGCAAAGGGAAGAAACCGTCGGGGGGACCGCTTTTTACCCCAGGACGAGAAAACTGAGTCCGGGGCATTCCCGCTCGCGTTTTCTTGGGACGAGCACCGGAGGTCCTCGAGCTCGGCCCGTTTCCTTCGCTGCAAGTGCATTTCCAGTGGTTTCTGACACCGGACGAGCGTTCGCCACTCGTTGGAAGCTTCGGCCATCTTTTGGACCGTTTTGGGTCGCACCACAGTTCTCCCTCCAACGAGCTCGCTTCCCGACCTATACCTCCGGAAAACGTGTCAGGGAGCATGCCAGGAGTGTGGGTTGAAGTCCTCGGAGCACGAGACCCGAAGATCGAAAGACTTATGACCAATACGGAGCAAAGGGAAGAAACCGTCGGGGGACCGCTTTTTACCCCAGGACGAGAAAACTGAGTCCGGGGCATTCCCGCTCGCGTTTTCTTGGGACGAGCACCGGAAGTCCTCGAGCTCGGCCCGTTTCCTTCGCTGCAAGTGCATTTCCAGTGGTTTCTGACACCGGACGAGCGTTCGCCACTCGTTGGAAGCTTCGGCCATCTTTTGGACCGTTTTGGGTCGCACCACAGTTCTCCCTCCAACGAGCTCGCTTCCCGACCTATACCTCCGGAAAACGTGTCAGGGAGCATGCCAGGAGTGTGGGTTGAAGTCCTCGGAGCACGAGACCCGAAGATCGAAAGACTTATGACCAATACGGAGCAAAGGGAAGAAACCGTCGGGGGACCGCTTTTTACCCCAGGACGAGAAAACTGAGTCCGGGGCATTCCCGCTCGCGTTTTCTTGGGACGAGCACCGGAAGTCCTCGAGCTCGGCCCGTTTCCTTCGCTGCAAGTGCATTTCCAGTGGTTTCTGACACCGGACGAGCGTTCGCCACTCGTTGGAAGCTTCGGCCATCTTTTGGACCGTTTTGGGTCGCACCACAGTTCTCCCTCCAACGAGCTCGCTTCCCGACCTATACCTCCGGAAAACGTGTCAGGGAGCATGCCAGGAGTGTGGGTTGAAGTCCTCGGAGCACGAGACCCGAAGATCGAAAGACTTATGACCAATACGGAGCAAAGGGAAGAAACCGTCGGGGGACCGCTTTTTACCCCAGGACGAGAAAACTGAGTCCGGGGCATTCCCGCTCGCGTTTTCTTGGGACGAGCACCGGAAGTCCTCGAGCTCGGCCCGTTTCCTTCGCTGCAAGTGCATTTCCAGTGGTTTCTGACACCGGACGAGCGTTCGCCACTCGTTGGAAGCTTCGGCCATCTTTTGGACCGTTTTGGGTCGCACCACAGTTCTCCCTCCAACGAGCTCGCTTCCCGACCTTTACCTCCGGAAAACGTGTCAGGGAGCATGCCAGGAGTGTGGGTTGAAGTCCTCGGAGCACGAGACCCGAAGATCGAAAGACTTATGACCAATACGGAGCAAAGGGAAGAAACCGTCGGGGGACCGCTTTTTACCCCAGGACGAGAAAACTGAGTCCGGGGCATTCCCGCTCGCGTTTTCTTGGGACGAGCACCGGAAGTCCTCGAGCTCGGCCCGTTTCCTTCGCTGCAAGTGCATTTCCAGTGGTTTCTGACACCGGACGAGCGTTCGCCACTCGTTGGAAGCTTCGGCCATCTTTTGGACCGTTTTGGGTCGCACCACAGTTCTCCCTCCAACGAGCTCGCTTCCCGACCTATACCTCCGGAAAACGTGTCAGGGAGCATGCCAGGAGTGTGGGTTGAAGTCCTCGGAGCACGAGACCCGAAGATCGAAAGACTTATGACAAATACGGAGCAAAGGGAAGAAACCGTCGGGGGACCGCTTTTTACCCCAGGACGAGAAAACTGAGTCCGGGGCATTCCCGCTCGCGTTTTCTTGGGACGAGCACCGGAAGTCCTCGAGCTCGGCCCGTTTCCTTCGCTGCAAGTGCATTTCCAGTGGTTTCTGACACCGGACGAGCGTTCGCCACTCGTTGGAAGCTTCGGCCATCTTTTGGACCGTTTTGGGTCGCACCACAGTTCTCCCTCCAACGAGCTCGCTTCCCGACCTTTACCTCCGGAAAACGTGTCAGGGAGCATGCCAGGAGTGTGGGTTGAAGTCCTCGGAGCACGAGACCCGAAGATCGAAAGACTTATGACCAATACGGAGCAAAGGGAAGAAACCGTCGGGGGACCGCTTTTTACCCCAGGACGAGAAAACTGAGTCCGGGGCATTCCCGCTCGCGTTTTCTTGGGACGAGCACCGGAAGTCCTCGAGCTCGGCCCGTTTCCTTCGCTGCAAGTGCATTTCCAATGGTTTCTAACACCGGACGAGCGTTCGCCACTCGTTGGAAGCTTCGGCCATCTTTTGGACCGTTTTGGGTCGCACCACAGTTCTCCCTCCAACAAGCTCGCTTCCCGACCTATACCTCCGGAAAACGTGTCAGGGAGCATGCCAGGAGTGTGGGTTGAAGTCCTCGGAGCACGAGACCCGAAGATCGAAAGACTTATGACCAATACGGAGCAAAGGGAAGAAACCGTCGGGGGACCGCTTTTTACCCCAGGACGAGAAAACTGAGTCCGGGGCATTCCCGCTCGCGTTTTCTTGGGACGAGCACCGGAAGTCCTCGAGCTCGGCCCGTTTCCTTCGCTGCAAGTGCATTTCCAGTGGTTTCTGACACCGGACGAGCGTTCGCCACTCGTTGGAAGCTTCGGCCATCTTTTGGACCGTTTTGGGTCGCACCACAGTTCTCCCTCCAACGAGCTCGCTTCCCGACCTATACCTCCGGAAAACGTGTCAGGGAGCATGCCAGGAGTGTGGGTTGAAGTCCTCGGAGCACGAGACCCGAAGATCGAAAGACTTATGACCAATACGGAGCAAAGGGAAGAAACCGTCGGGGGGACCGCTTTTTACCCCAGGACGAGAAAACTGAGTCCGGGGCATTCCCGCTCGCGTTTTCTTGGGACGAGCACCGGAAGTCCTCGAGCTCGGCCCGTTTCCTTCGCTGCAAGTGCATTTCCAGTGGTTTCTGACACCGGACGAGCGTTCGCCACTCGTTGGAAGCTTCGGCCATCTTTTGGACCGTTTTGGGTCGCACCACAGTTCTCCCTCCAACGAGCTCGCTTCCCGACCTATACCTCCGGAAAACGTGTCAGGGAGCATGCCAGGAGTGTGGGTTGAAGTCCTCGGAGCACGAGACCCGAAGATCGAAAGACTTATGACCAATACGGAGCAAAGGGAAGAAACCGTCGGGGGACCGCTTTTTACCCCAGGACGAGAAAACTGAGTCCGGGGCATTCCCGCTCGCGTTTTCTTGGGACGAGCACCGGAAGTCCTCGAGCTCGGCCCGTTTCCTTCGCTGCAAGTGCATTTCCAGTGGTTTCTGACACCGGACGAGCGTTCGCCACTCGTTGGAAGCTTCGGCCATCTTTTGGACCGTTTTGGGTCGCACCACAGTTCTCCCTCCAACGAGCTCGCTTCCCGACCTATACCTCCGGAAAACGTGTCAGGGAGCATGCCAGGAGTGTGGGTTGAAGTCCTCGGAGCACGAGACCCGAAGATCGAAAGACTTATGACCAATACGGAGCAAAGGGAAGAAACCGTCGGGGGACCGCTTTTTACCCCAGGACGAGAAAACTGAGTCCGGGGCATTCCCGCTCGCGTTTTCTTGGGACGAGCACCGGAAGTCCTCGAGCTCGGCCCGTTTCCTTCGCTGCAAGTGCATTTCCAGTGGTTTCTGACACCGGACGAGCGTTCGCCACTCGTTGGAAGCTTCGGCCATCTTTTGGACCGTTTTGGGTCGCACCACAGTTCTCCCTCCAACGAGCTCGCTTCCCGACCTATACCTCCGGAAAACGTGTCAGGGAGCATGCCAGGAGTGTGGGTTGAAGTCCTCGGAGCACGAGACCCGAAGATCGAAAGACTTATGACCAATACGGAGCAAAGGGAAGAAACCGTCGGGGGACCGCTTTTTACCCCAGGACGAGAAAACTGAGTCCGGGGCATTCCCGCTCGCGTTTTCTTGGGACGAGCACCGGAAGTCCTCGAGCTCGGCCCGTTTCCTTCGCTGCAAGTGCATTTCCAGTGGTTTCTGACACCGGACGAGCGTTCGCCACTCGTTGGAAGCTTCGGCCATCTTTTGGACCGTTTTGGGTCGCACCACAGTTCTCCCTCCAACGAGCTCGCTTCCCGACCTATACCTCCGGAAAACGTGTCAGGGAGCATGCCAGGAGTGTGGGTTGAAGTCCTCGGAGCACGAGACCCGAAGATCGAAAGACTTATGACCAATACGGAGCAAAGGGAAGAAACCGTCGGGGGACCGCTTTTTACCCCAGGACGAGAAAACTGAGTCCGGGGCATTCCCGCTCGCGTTTTCTTGGGACGAGCACCGGAAGTCCTCGAGCTCGGCCCGTTTCCTTCGCTGCAAGTGCATTTCCAGTGGTTTCTGACACCGGACGAGCGTTCGCCACTCGTTGGAAGCTTCGGCCATCTTTTGGACCGTTTTGGGTCGCACCACAGTTCTCCCTCCAACGAGCTCGCTTCCCGACCTATACCTCCGGAAAACGTGTCAGGGAGCATGCCAGGAGTGTGGGTTGAAGTCCTCGGAGCACGAGACCCGAAGATCGAAAGACTTATGACCAATACGGAGCAAAGGGAAGAAACCGTCGGGGGACCGCTTTTTACCCCAGGACGAGAAAACTGAGTCCGGGGCATTCCCGCTCGCGTTTTCTTGGGACGAGCACCGGAAGTCCTCGAGCTCGGCCCGTTTCCTTCGCTGCAAGTGCATTTCCAGTGGTTTCTGACACCGGACGAGCGTTCGCCACTCGTTGGAAGCTTCGGCCATCTTTTGGACCGTTTTGGGTCGCACCACAGTTCTCCCTCCAACGAGCTCGCTTCCCGACCTATACCTCCGGAAAACGTGTCAGGGAGCATGCCAGGAGTGTGGGTTGAAGTCCTCGGAGCACGAGACCCGAAGATCGAAAGACTTATGACCAATACGGAGCAAAGGGAAGAAACCGTCGGGGGACCGCTTTTTACCCCAGGACGAGAAAACTGAGTCCGGGGCATTCCCGCTCGCGTTTTCTTGGGACGAGCACCGGAAGTCCTCGAGCTCGGCCCGTTTCCTTCGCTGCAAGTGCATTTCCAGCGGTTTCTGACACCGGACGAGCGTTCGCCACTCGTTGGAAGCTTCGGCCATCTTTTGGACCGTTTTGGGTCGCACCACAGTTCTCCCTCCAACGAGCTCGCTTCCCGACCTATACCTCCGGAAAACGTGTCAGGGAGCATGCCAGGAGTGTGGGTTGAAGTCCTCGGAGCACGAGACCCGAAGATCGAAAGACTTATGACCAATACGGAGCAAAGGGAAGAAACCGTCGGGGGACCGCTTTTTACCCCAGGACGAGAAAACTGAGTCCGGGGCATTCCCGCTCGCGTTTTCTTGGGACGAGCACCGGAAGTCCTCGAGCTCGGCCCGTTTCCTTCGCTGCAAGTGCATTTCCAGTGGTTTCTGACACCGGACGAGCGTTCGCCACTCGTTGGAAGCTTCGGCCATCTTTTGGACCGTTTTGGGTCGCACCACAGTTCTCCCTCCAACGAGCTCGCTTCCCGACCTATACCTCCGGAAAACGTGTCAGGGAGCATGCCAGGAGTGTGGGTTGAAGTCCTCGGAGCACGAGACCCGAAGATCGAAAGACTTATGACCAATACGGAGCAAAGGGAAGAAACCGTCGGGGGACCGCTTTTTACCCCAGGACGAGAAAACTGAGTCCGGGGCATTCCCGCTCGCGTTTTCTTGGGACGAGCACCGGAAGTCCTCGAGCTCGGCCCGTTTCCTTCGCTGCAAGTGCATTTCCAGTGGTTTCTGACACCGGACGAGCGTTCGCAACTCGTTGGAAGCTTCGGCCATCTTTTGGACCGTTTTGGGTCGCACCACAGTTCTCCCTCCAACGAGCTCGCTTCCCGACCTATACCTCCGGAAAACGTGTCAGGGAGCATGCCAGGAGTGTGGGTTGAAGTCCTCGGAGCACGAGACCCGAAGATCGAAAGACTTATGACCAATACGGAGCAAAGGGAAGAAACCGTCGGGGGACCGCTTTTTACCCCAGGACGAGAAAACTGAGTCCGGGGCATTCCCGCTCGCGTTTTCTTGGGACGAGCACCGGAAGTCCTCGAGCTCGGCCCGTTTCCTTCGCTGCAAGTGCATTTCCAGTGGTTTCTGACACCGGACGAGCGTTCGCCACTCGTTGGAAGCTTCGGCCATCTTTTGGACCGTTTTGGGTCGCACCACAGTTCTCCCTCCAACGAGCTCGCTTCCCGACCTATACCTCCGGAAAACGTGTCAGGGAGCATGCCAGGAGTGTGGGTTGAAGTCCTCGGAGCACGAGACCCGAAGATCGAAAGACTTATGACCAATACGGAGCAAAGGGAAGAAACCGTCGGGGGACCGCTTTTTACCCCAGGACGAGAAAACTGAGTCCGGGGCATTCCCGCTCGCGTTTTCTTGGGACGAGCACCGGAAGTCCTCGAGCTCGGCCCGTTTCCTTCGCTGCAAGTGCATTTCCAGTGGTTTCTGACACCGGACGAGCGTTCGCCACTCGTTGGAAGCTTCGGCCATCTTTTGGACCGTTTTGGGTCGCACCACAGTTCTCCCTCCAACGAGCTCGCTTCCCGACCTATACCTCCGGAAAACGTGTCAGGGAGCATGCCAGGAGTGTGGGTTGAAGTCCTCGGAGCACGAGACCCGAAGATCGAAAGACTTATGACCAATACGGAGCAAAGGGAAGAAACCGTCGGGGGACCGCTTTTTACCCCAGGACGAGAAAACTGAGTCCGGGGCATTCCCGCTCGCGTTTTCTTGGGACGAGCACCGGAAGTCCTCGAGCTCGGCCCGTTTCCTTCGCTGCAAGTGCATTTCCAGTGGTTTCTGACACCGGACGAGCGTTCGCCACTCGTTGGAAGCTTCGGCCATCTTTTGGACCGTTTTGGGTCGCACCACAGTTCTCCCTCCAACGAGCTCGCTTCCCGACCTATACCTCCGGAAAACGTGTCAGGGAGCATGCCAGGAGTGTGGGTTGAAGTCCTCGGAGCACGAGACCCGAAGATCGAAAGACTTATGATCAATACGGAGCAAAGGGAAGAAACCGTCGGGGGACCGCTTTTTACCCCAGGACGAGAAAACTGAGTCCGGGGCATTCCCCGCGCGCGTTTTCTTGGGACGAGCACCGGAAGTCCTCGAGCTCGGCCCGTTTCCTTCGCTGCAAGTGCATTTCCAGTGGTTTCTGACACCGGACGAGCGTTCGCCACTCGTTGGAAGCTTCGGCCATCTTTTGGACCGTTTTGGGTCGCACCACAGTTCTCCCTCCAACGAGCTCGCTTCCCGACCTATACCTCCGGAAAACGTGTCAGGGAGCATGCCAGGAGTGTGGGTTGAAGTCCTCGGAGCACGAGACCCGAAGATCGAAAGACTTATGACCAATACGGAGCAAAGGGAAGAAACCGTCGGGGGACCGCTTTTTACCCCAGGACGAGAAAACTGAGTCCGGGGCATTCCCGCGCGCGTTTTCTTGGGACGAGCACCGGAAGTCCTCGAGCTCGGCCCGTTTCCTTCGCTGCAAGTGCATTTCCAGTGGTTTCTGACACCGGACGAGCGTTCGCCACTCGTTGGAAGCTTCGGCCATCTTTTGGACCGTTTTGGGTCGCACCACAGTTCTCCCTCCAACGAGCTCGCTTCCCGACCTATACCTCCGGAAAACGTGTCAGGGAGCATGCCAGGAGTGTGGGTTGAAGTCCTCGGAGCACGAGACCCGAAGATCGAAAGACTTATGACCAATACGGAGCAAAGGGAAGAAACCGTCGGGGGACCGCTTTTTACCCCAGGACGAGAAAACTGAGTCCGGGGCATTCCCGCTCGCGTTTTCTTGGGACGAGCACCGGAAGTCCTCGAGCTCGGCCCGTTTCCTTCGCTGCAAGTGCATTTCCAGTGGTTTCTGACACCGGACGAGCGTTCGCCACTCGTTGGAAGCTTCGGCCATCTTTTGGACCGTTTTGGGTCGCACCACAGTTCTCCCTCCAACGAGCTCGCTTCCCGACCTATACCTCCGGAAAACGTGTCAGGGAGCATGCCAGGAGTGTGGGTTGAAGTCCTCGGAGCACGAGACCCGAAGATCGAAAGACTTATGACCAATACGGAGCAAAGGGAAGAAACCGTCGGGGGACCGCTTTTTACCCCAGGACGAGAAAACTGAGTCCGGGGCATTCCCGCTCGCGTTTTCTTGGGACGAGCACCGGAAGTCCTCGAGCTCGGCCCGTTTCCTTCGCTGCAAGTGCATTTCCAGTGGTTTCTGACACCGGACGAGCGTTCGCCACTCGTTGGAAGCTTCGGCCATCTTTTGGACCGTTTTGGGTCGCACCACAGTTCTCCCTCCAACGAGCTCGCTTCCCGACCTATACCTCCGGAAAACGTGTCAGGGAGCATGCCAGGAGTGTGGGTTGAAGTCCTCGAAGCACGAGACCCGAAGATCGAAAGACTTATGACCAATACGGAGCAAAGGGAAGAAACCGTCGGGGGACCGCTTTTTACCCCAGGACGAGAAAACTGAGTCCGGGGCATTCCCGCCCGCGTTTTCTTGGGACGAGCACCGGAAGTCCTCGAGCTCGGCCCGTTTCCTTCGCTGCAAGTGCATTTCCAGTGGTTTCTGACACCGGACGAGCGTTCGCCACTCGTTGGAAGCTTCGGCCATCTTTTGGACCGTTTTGGGTCGCACCACAGTTCTCCCTCCAACGAGCTCGCTTCCCGACCTATACCTCCGGAAAACGTGTCAGGGAGCATGCCAGGAGTGTGGGTTGAAGTCCTCGGAGCACGAGACCCGAAGATCGAAAGACTTATGACCAATACGGAGCAAAGGGAAGAAACCGTCGGGGGACCGCTTTTTACCCCAGGACGAGAAAACTGAGTCCGGGGCATTCCCGCTCGCGTTTTCTTGGGACGAGCACCGGAAGTCCTCGAGCTCGGCCCGTTTCCTTCGCTGCAAGTGCATTTCCAGTGGTTTCTGACACCGGACGAGCGTTCGCCACTCGTTGGAAGCTTCGGCCATCTTTTGGACCGTTTTGGGTCGCACCACAGTTCTCCCTCCAACGAGCTCGCTTCCCGACCTATACCTCCGGAAAACGTGTCAGGGAGCATGCCAGGAGTGTGGGTTGAAGTCCTCGGAGCACGAGACCCGAAGATCGAAAGACTTATGATCAATACGGAGCAAAGGGAAGAAACCGTCGGGGGACCGCTTTTTACCCCAGGACGAGAAAACTGAGTCCGGGGCATTCCCGCCCGCGTTTTCTTGGGACGAGCACCGGAAGTCCTCGAGCTCGGCCCGTTTCCTTCGCTGCAAGTGCATTTCCAGTGGTTTCTGACACCGGACGAGCGTTCGCCACTCGTTGGAAGCTTCGGCCATCTTTTGGACCGTTTTGGGTCGCACCACAGTTCTCCCTCCAACGAGCTCGCTTCCCGACCTATACCTCCGGAAAACGTGTCAGGGAGCATGCCAGGAGTGTGGGTTGAAGTCCTCGGAGCACGAGACCCGAAGATCGAAAGACTTATGACCAATACGGAGCAAAGGGAAGAAACCGTCGGGGGACCGCTTTTTACCCCAGGACGAGAAAACTGAGTCCGGGGCATTCCCGCCCGCGTTTTCTTGGGACGAGCACCGGAAGTCCTCGAGCTCGGACGGTTTCCTTCGCTGCAAGTGCATTTCCAGTGGTTTCTGACACCGGACGAGCGTTCGCCACTCGTTGGAAGCTTCGGCCATCTTTTGGACCGTTTTGGGTCGCACATCAGTTCTCCCTCCAACGAGCTCGCTTCCCGACCTATACCTCCGGAAAACGTGTCAGGGAGCATGCCAGGAGTGTGGGTTGAAGTCCTCGGAGCACGAGACCCGAAGATCGAAAGACTTATGACCAATACGGAGCAAAGGGAAGAAACCGTCGGGGGACCGCTTTTTACCCCAGGACGAGAAAACTGAGTCCGGGGCATTCCCGGCCGCGTTTTCTTGGGACGAGCACCAAAAGTCCTCGAGCTCGGCCCGTTTCCTTCGCTGCAAGTGCATTTCCAGTGGTTTCTGACACCGGACGAGCGTTCGCCACTCGTTGGAAGCTTCGGCCATCTTTTGGACCGTTTTGGGTCGCACCACAGTTCTCCCTCCAACGAGCTCGCTTCCCGACCTATACCTCCGGAAAACGTGTCAGGGAGCATGCCAGGAGTGTGGGTTGAAGTCCTCGGAGCACGAGACCCGAAGATCGAAAGACTTATGACCAATACGGAGCAAAGGGAAGAAACCGTCGGGGGACCGCTTTTTACCCCAGGACGAGAAAACGGAGTCCAGGGCATTCCCGCCCGCGTTTTCTTGGGACGAGCACCGGAAGACCTCGAGCTCGGCCCGTTTCCTTCGCTGCAAGTGCATTTCCAGTGGTTTCTGACACCGGACGAGCGTTCGCCACTCGTTGGAAGCTTCGGCCATCTTTTGGACCGTTTTGGGTCGCACCACAGTTCTCCCTCCAACGAGCTCGCTTCCCGACCTATACCTCCGGAAAACGTGTCAGGGAGCATGCCAGGAGTGTGGGTTGAAGTCCTTGGAGCACGAGACCCGAAGATCGAAAGACTTATGACCAATACGGAGCAAAGGGAAGAAACCGTCGGGGGACCGCTTTTTACCCCAGGACGAGAAAACTGAGTCCGGGGCATTCCCGCCCGCGTTTTCTTGGGACGAGCACCGGAAGTCCTCGAGCTCGGACGGTTTCCTTCGCTGCAAGTGCATTTCCAGTGGTTTCTGACACCGGACGAGCGTTCGCCACTCGTTGGAAGCTTCGGCCATCTTTTGGACCGTTTTGGGTCGCACCACAGTTCTCCCTCCAACGAGCTCGCTTCCCGACCTATACCTCCAGAAAACGTGTCAGGGAGCATGCCAGGAGTGTGGGTTGAAGTCCTCGGAGCACGAGACCCGAAGATCGAAAGACTTATGACCAATACGGAGCAAAGGGAAGAAACCGTCGGGGGACCGCTTTTTACCCCAGGACGAGAAAACTGAGTCCGGGGCATTCCCGCTCGCGTTTTCTTGGGACGAGCACCAGAAGTCCTCGAGCTCGGCCCGTTTCCTTCGCTGCAAGTGCATTTCCAGTGGTTTCTGACACCGGACGAGCGTTCGCCACTCGTTGGAAGCTTCGGCCATCTTTTGGACCGTTTTGGGTCGCACCACAGTTCTCCCTCCAACGAGCTCGCTTCCCGACCTATACCTCCGGAAAACGTGTCAGGGAGCATGCCAGGAGTGTGGGTTGAAGTCCTCGGAGCACGAGACCCGAAGATCGAAAGACTTATGACCAATACGGAGCAAAGGAAAGAAACCGTCGGGGGACCGCTTTTTACCCCAGGACGAGAAAACTGAGTCCGGGGCATTCCCGCTCGCGTTTTCTTGGGACGAGCACCGGAAGTCCTCGAGCTCGGCCCGTTTCCTTCGCTGCAAGTGCATTTCCAGTGGTTTCTGGCACTGGACGAGCGTTCGCCACTCGTTGGAAGCTTCGGCCATCTTTTGGACCGTTTTGGGTCGCACCACAGTTCTCCCTCCAACGAGCTCGCTTCCCGACCTATACCTCCGGAAAACGTGTCAGGGAGCATGCCAGGAGTGTGGGTTGAAGTCCTCGGAGCACGAGACCCGAAGATCGAAAGACTTATGACCAATACGGAGCAAAGGGAAGAAACCGTCGGCGGACCGCTTTTTACCCCAGGACGAGAAAACTGAGTCCGGGGCATTCCCGCTCGCGTTTTCTTGGGACGAGCACCGGAAGTCCTCGAGCTCGGCCCGTTTCCTTCGCTGCAAGTGCATTTCCAGTGGTTTCTGGCACCGGACGAGCGTTCGCTACTCGTTGGAAGCTTCGGCCATCTTTTGGACCGTTTTGGGTCGCACCACAGTTCTCTTTCCAACGAGCTCGCTTCCCGACCTATACCTCCGGAAAACGTGTCAGGGAGCATGCCAGGAGTGTGGGTTGAAGTCCTCGGAGCACGAGACCCGAAGATCGAAAGACTTATGACCAATACGGAGCAAAGGGAAGAAACCGTCGGGGGACCGCTTTTTACCCCAGGACGAGAAAACTGAGTCCGGGGCATTCCCGCTCGCGTTTTCTTGGGACGAGCACCGGAAGTCCTCGAGCTCGGCCCGTTTCCTTCGCTGCAAGTGCATTTCCAGTGGTTTCTGGCACCGGACGAGCGTTCGCCACTCGTTGGAAGCTTCGGCCATCTTTTGGACCGTTTTGGGTCGCACCACAGTTCTCCCTCCAACGAGCTCGCTTCCCGACCTATACCTCCGGAAAACGTGTCAGGGAGCATGCCAGGAGTGTGGGTTGAAGTCCTCGGAGCACGAGACCCGAAGATCGAAAGACTTATGACAAATACGGAGCAAAGGGAAGAAACCGTCGGGGGACCGCTTTTTACCCCAGGACGAGAAAACTGAGTCCGGGGCATTCCCGCTCGCGTTTTCTTGGGACGAGCACCGGAAGTCCTCGAGCTCGGCACGTTTCCTTCGCTGCAAGTGCATTTCTAGTGGTTTCTGGCACCGGACGAGCGTTCGCCACTCGTTGGAAGCTTCGGCCATCTTTTGGACCGTTTTGGGTCGCACCACAGTTCTCCCTCCAACGAGCTCGCTTCCCGACCTATACCTCCGGAAAACGTGTCAGGGAGCATGCCAGGAGTGTGGGTTGAAGTCCTCGGAGCACGAGACCCGAAGATCGAAAGACTTATGACCAATACGGAGCAAAGGGAAGAAACCGTCGGGGGACCGCTTTTTACCCCAGGACGAGAAAACTGAGTCCGGCGCATTCCCGCTCGCGTTTTCTTGGGACGAGCACCGGAAGTCCTCGAGCTCGGCCCGTTTCCTTCGCTGCAAGTGCATTTCCAGTGGTTTCTGACACCGGACGAGCGTTCGCCACTCGTTGGAAGCTTCGGCCATCTTTTGGACCGTTTTGGGTCGCACCACAGTTCTCCCTCCAACGAGCTCGCTTCCCGACCTATACCTCCGGAAAACGTGTCAGGGAGCATGCCAGGAGTGTGGGTTGAAGTCCTCGGAGCACGAGACCCGAAGATCGAAAGACTTATGACCAATACGGAGCAAAGGGAAGAAACCGTCGGGGGACCGCTTTTTACCCCAGGACGAGAAAACTGAGTCCGGGGCATTCCCGCCCGCGTTTTCTTGGGACGAGCACCGGAAGTCCTCGAGCTCGGCCCGTTTCCTTCGCTGCAAGTGCATTTCCAGTGGTTTCTGACACCGGACGAGCGTTCGCCACTCGTTGGAAGCTTCGGCCATCTTTTGGACCGTTTTGGGTCGCACCACAGTTCTCCCTCCAACGAGCTCGCTTCCCGACCTATACCTCCGGAAAACGTGTCAGGGAGCATGCCAGGAGTGTGGGTTGAAGTCCTCGGAGCACGAGACCCGAAGATCGAAAGACTTATGACCAATACGGAGCAAAGGGAAGAAACCGTCGGGGGACCGCTTTTTACCCCAGGACGAGAAAACTGAGTCCGGGGCATTCCCGCTTGCGTTTTCTTGGGACGAGCACCGGAAGTCCTCGAGCTCGGCCCGTTTCCTTCGCTGCAAGTGCATTTCCAGTGGTTTCTGACACCGGACGAGCGTTCGCCACTCGTTGGAAGCTTCGGCCATCTTTTGGACCGTTTTGGGTCGCACCACAGTTCTCCCTCCAACGAGCTCGCTTCCCGACCTATACCTCCGGAAAACGTGTCAGGGAGCATGCCAGGAGTGTGGGTTGAAGTCCTCGGAGCACGAGACCCGAAGATCGAAAGACTTATGACCAATACGGAGCAAAGGGAAGAAACCGTCGGGGACCGCTTTTTACCCCAGGACGAGAAAACTGAGTCCGGGGCATTCCCGCTCGCGTTTTCTTGGGACGAGCACCGGAAGTCCTCGAGCTCGGCCCGTTTCCTTCGCTGCAAGTGCATTTCCAGTGGTTTCTGACACCGGACGAGCGTTCGCCACTCGTTGGAAGCTTCGGCCATCTTTTGGACCGTTTTGGGTCGCACCACAGTTCTCCCTCCAACGAGCTCGCTTCCCGACCTATACCTCCGGAAAACGTGTCAGGGGGCATGCCAGGAGTGTGGGTTGAAGTCCTCGGAGCACGAGACCCGAAGATCGAAAGACTTATGACCAATACGGAGCAAAGGGAAGAAACCGTCGGGGGACCGCTTTTTACCCCAGGACGAGAAAACTGAGTCTGGGGCATTCCCGCTCGCGTTTTCTTGGGACGAGCACCGGAAGTCCTCGAGCTCGGCCCGTTTCCTTCGCTGCAAGTGCATTTCCAGTGGTTTCTGACACCGGACGAGCGTTCGCCACTCGTTGGAAGCTTCGGCCATCTTTTGGACCGTTTTGGGTCGCACCACAGTTCTCCCTCCAACGAGCTCGCTTCCCGACCTATACCTCCAGAAAACGTGTCAGGGAGCATGCCAGGAGTGTGGGTTGAAGTCCTCGGAGCACGAGACCCGAAGATCGAAAGACTTATGACCAATACGGAGCAAAGGGAAGAAACCGTCGGGGACCGCTTTTTACCCCAGGACGAGAAAACTGAGTCCGGGGCATTCCCGCTCGCGTTTTCTTGGGACGAGCACCGGAAGTCCTCGAGCTCGGCCCGTTTCCTTCGCTGCAAGTGCATTTCCAGTGGTTTCTGACACCGGACGAGCGTTCGCCACTCGTTGGAAGCTTCGGCCATCTTTTGGACCGTTTTGGGTCGCACCACAGTTCTCCCTCCAACGAGCTCGCTTCCCGACCTATACCTCCGGAAAACGTGTCAGGGGGCATGCCAGGAGTGTGGGTTGAAGTCCTCGGAGCACGAGACCCGAAGATCGAAAGACTTATGACCAATACGGAGCAAAGGGAAGAAACCGTCGGGGGACCGCTTTTTACCCCAGGACGAGAAAACTGAGTCCGGGGCATTCCCGCTCGCGTTTTCTTGGGACGAGCACCGGAAGTCCTCGAGCTCGGCCCGTTTCCTTCGCTGCAAGTGCATTTCCAGTGGTTTCTGACACCGGACGAGCGTTCGCCACTCGTTGGAAGCTTCGGCCATCTTTTGGACCGTTTTGGGTCGCACCACAGTTCTCCCTCCAACGAGCTCGCTTCCCGACCTATACCTCCGGAAAACGTGTCAGGGAGCATGCCAGGAGTGCGGGTTGAAGTCCTCGGAGCACGAGACCCGAAGATCGAAAGACTTATGATCAATACGGAGCAAAGGGAAGAAACCGTCGGGGGACCGCTTTTTACCCCAGGACGAGAAAACTGAGTCCGGGGCATTCCCTCTCGCGTTTTCTTGGGACGAGCACCGGAAGTCCTCGAGCTCGGCCCGTTTCCTTCGCTGCAAGTGCATTTCCAGTGGTTTCTGACACCGGACGAGCGTTCGCCACTCGTTGGAAGCTTCGGCCATCTTTTGGACCGTTTTGGGTCGCACCACAGTTCTCCCTCCAACGAGCTCGCTTCCCGACCTATACCTCCGGAAAACGTGTCAGGGAGCATGCCAGGAGTGTGGGTTGAAGTCCTCGGAGCACGAGACCCGAAGATCGAAAGACTTATGACCAATACGGAGCAAAGGGAAGAAACCGTCGGGGGACCGCTTTTTACCCCAGGACGAGAAAACTGAGTCCGGGGCATTCCCGCGCGCGTTTTCTTGGGACGAGCACCGGAAGTCCTCGAGCTTGGCCCGTTTCCTTCGCTGCAAGTGCATTTCCAGTGGTTTCTGACACCGGACGAGCGTTCGCCACTCGTTGGAAGCTTCGGCCATCTTTTGGACCGTTTTGGGTCGCACCACAGTTCTCCCTCCAACGAGCTCGCTTCCCGACCTATACCTCCGGAAAACGTGTCAGGGAGCATGCCAGGAGTGTGGGTTGAAGTCCTCGGAGCACGAGACCCGAAGATCGAAAGACTTATGACCAATACGGAGCAAAGGGAAGAAACCGTCGGGGGACCGCTTTTTACCCCAGGACGAGAAAACTGAGTCCGGGGCATTCCCGCTCGCGTTTTCTTGGGACGAGCACCGGAAGTCCTCGAGCTCGGCCCGTTTCCTTCGCTGCAAGTGCATTTCCAGTGGTTTCTGACACCGGACGAGCGTTCGCCACTCGTTGGAAGCTTCGGCCATCTTTTGGACCGTTTTGGGTCGCACCACAGTTCTCCCTCCAACGAGCTCGCTTCCCGACCTATACCTCCGGAAAACGTGTCAGGGAGCATGCCAGGAGTGTGGGTTGAAGTCCTCGGAGCACGAGACCCGAAGATCGAAAGACTTATGACCAATACGGAGCAAAGGGAAGAAACCGTCGGGGGACCGCTTTTTACCCCAGGACGAGAAAACTGAGTCCGGGGCATTCCCGCTCGCGTTTTCTTGGGACGAGCACCGGAAGTCCTCGAGCTCGGACGGTTTCCTTCGCTGCAAGTGCATTTCCAGTGGTTTCTGACACCGGACGAGCGTTCGCCACTCGTTGGAAGCTTCGGCCATCTTTTGGACCGTTTTGGGTCGCACATCAGTTCTCCCTCCAACGAGCTCGCTTCCCGACCTATACCTCCGGAAAACGTGTCAGGGAGCATGCCAGGAGTGTTGGTTGAAGTCCTCGGAGCACGAGACCCGAAGATCGAAAGACTTATGACCAATACGGAGCAAAGGGAAGAAACCGTCGGGGGACCGCTTTTTACCCCAGGACGAGAAAACTGAGTCCGGGGCATTCCCGGCCGCGTTTTCTTGGGACGAGCACCAAAAGTCCTCGAGCTCGGCCCGTTTCCTTCGCTGCAAGTGCATTTCCAGTGGTTTCTGACACCGGACGAGCGTTCGCCACTCGTTGGAAGCTTCGGCCATCTTTTGGACCGTTTTGGGTCGCACCACAGTTCTCCCTCCAACGAGCTCGCTTCCCGACCTATACCTCCGGAAAACGTGTCAGGGAGCATGCCAGGAGTGTGGGTTGAAGTCCTCGGAGCACGAGACCCGAAGATCGAAAGACTTATGACCAATACGGAGCAAAGGGAAGAAACCGTCGGGGGACCGCTTTTTACCCCAGGACGAGAAAACGGAGTCCAGGGCATTCCCGCCCGCGTTTTCTTGGGACGAGCACCGGAAGTCCTCGAGCTCGGCCCGTTTCCTTCGCTGCAAGTGCATTTCCAGTGGTTTCTGACACCGGACGAGCGTTCGCCACTCGTTGGAAGCTTCGGCCATCTTTTGGACCGTTTTGGGTCGCACCACAGTTCTCCCTCCAACGAGCTCGCTTCCCGACCTATACCTCCGGAAAACGTGTCAGGGAGCATGCCAGGAGTGTGGGTTGAAGTCCTCGGAGCACGAGACCCGAAGATCGAAAGACTTATGACCAATACGGAGCAAAGGGAAGAAACCGTCGGGGGACCGCTTTTTACCCCAGGACGAGAAAACTGAGTCCGGGGCATTTCCGCCCGCGTTTTCTTGGGACGAGCACCGGAAGTCCTCGAGCTCGGACGGTTTCCTTCGCTGCAAGTGCATTTCCAGTGGTTTCTGACACCGGACGAGCGTTCGCCACTCGTTGGAAGCTTCGGCCATCTTTTGGACCGTTTTGGGTCGCACATCAGTTCTCCCTCCAACGAGCTCGCTTCCCGACCTATACCTCCGGAAAACGTGTCAGGGAGCATGCCAGGAGTGTGGGTTGAAGTCCTCGGAGCACGAGACCCGAAGATCGAAAGACTTATGACCAATACGGAGCAAAGGGAAGAAACCGTCGGGGGACCGCTTTTTACCCCAGGACGAGAAAACTGAGTCCGGGGCATTCCCGGCCGCGTTTTCTTGGGACGAGCACCAAAAGTCCTCGAGCTCGGCCCGTTTCCTTCGCTGCAAGTGCATTTCCAGTGGTTTCTGACACCGGACGAGCGTTCGCCACTCGTTGGAAGCTTCGGCCATCTTTTGGACCGTTTTGGGTCGCACCACAGTTCTCCCTCCAACGAGCTCGCTTCCCGACCTATACCTCCGGAAAACGTGTCAGGGAGCATGCCAGGAGTGTGGGTTGAAGTCCTCGGAGCACGAGACCCGAAGATCGAAAGACTTATGACCAATACGGAGCAAAGGGAAGAAACCGTCGGGGGACCGCTTTTTACCCCAGGACGAGAAAACGGAGTCCAGGGCATTCCCGCCCGCGTTTTCTTGGGACGAGCACCGGAAGACCTCGAGCTCGGCCCGTTTCCTTCGCTGCAAGTGCATTTCCAGTGGTTTCTGACACCGGACGAGCGTTCGCCACTCGTTGGAAGCTTCGGCCATCTTTTGGACCGTTTTGGGTCGCACCACAGTTCTCCCTCCAACGAGCTCGCTTCCCGACCTATACCTCCGGAAAACGTGTCAGGGAGCATGCCAGGAGTGTGGGTTGAAGTCCTTGGAGCACGAGACCCGAAGATCGAAAGACTTATGACCAATACGGAGCAAAGGGAAGAAACCGTCGGGGGACCGCTTTTTACCCCAGGACGAGAAAACTGAGTCCGGGGCATTCCCGCCCGCGTTTTCTTGGGACGAGCACCAGAAGTCCTCGAGCTCGGACGGTTTCCTTCGCTGCAAGTGCATTTCCAGTGGTTTCTGACACCGGACGAGCGTTCGCCACTCGTTGGAAGCTTCGGCCATCTTTTGGACCGTTTTGGGTCGCACCACAGTTCTCCCTCCAACGAGCTCGCTTCCCGACCTATACCTCCGGAAAACGTGTCAGGGAGCATGCCAGGAGTGTGGGTTGAAGTCCTCGGAGCACGAGACCCGAAGATCGAAAGACTTATGACCAATACGGAGCAAAGGGAAGAAACCGTCGGGGGACCGCTTTTTACCCCAGGACGAGAAAACTGAGTCCGGGGCATTCCCGCTCGCGTTTTCTTGGGACGAGCACCGGAAGTCCTCGAGCTCGGCCCGTTTCCTTCGCTGCAAGTGCATTTCCAGTGGTTTCTGACACCGGACGAGCGTTCGCCACTCGTTGGAAGCTTCGGCCATCTTTTGGACCGTTTTGGGTCGCACCACAGTTCTCCCTCCAACGAGCTCGCTTCCCGACCTATACCTCCGGAAAACGTGTCAGGGAGCATGCCAGGAGTGTGGGTTGAAGTCCTCGGAGCACGAGACCCGAAGATCGAAAGACTTATGACCAATACGGAGCAAAGGGAAGAAACCGTCGGGGGACCGCTTTTTACCCCAGGACGAGAAAACTGAGTCCGGGGCATTCCCGCTCGCGTTTTCTTGGGACGAGCACCGGAAGTCCTCGAGCTCGGCCCGTTTTCTTCGCTGCAAGTGCATTTTCAGTGGTTTCTGACACCGGACGAGCGTTCGCCACTCGTTGGAAGCTTCGGCCATCTTTTGGACCGTTTTGGGTCGCACCACAGTTCTCCCTCCAACGAGCTCGCTTCCCGACCTATACCTCCGGAAAACGTGTCAGGGAGCATGCCAGGAGTGTGGGTTGAAGTCCTCGGAGCACGAGACCCGAAGATCGAAAGACTTATGACCAATACGGAGCAAAGGGAAGAAACCGTCGGGGGACCGCTTTTTACCCCAGGACGAGAAAACTGAGTCCGGGGCATTCCCGCCCGCGTTTTCTTGGGACGAGCACCGGAAGTCCTCGAGCTCGGACGGTTTCCTTCGCTGCAAGTGCATTTCCAGTGGTTTCTGACACCGGACGAGCGTTCGCCACTCGTTGGAAGCTTCGGCCATCTTTTGGACCGTTTTGGGTCGCACCACAGTTCTCCCTCCAACGAGCTCGCTTCCCGACCTATACCTCCGGAAAACGTGTCAGGGAGCATGCCAGGAGTGTGGGTTGAAGTCCTCGGAGCACGAGACCCGAAGATCGAAAGACTTATGACCAATACGGAGCAAAGGGAAGAAACCGTCGGGGGACCGCTTTTTACCCCAGGACGAGAAAACTGAGTCCGGGGCATTCCCGCTCGCGTTTTCTTGGGACGAGCACCGGAAGTCCTCGAGCTCGGCCCGTTTCCTTCGCTGCAAGTGCATTTCCAGTGGTTTCTGACACCGGACGAGCGTTCGCCACTCGTTGGAAGCTTCGGCCATCTTTTGGACCGTTTTGGGTCGCACCACAGTTCTCCCTCCAACGAGCTCGCTTCCCGACCTATACCTCCGGAAAACGTGTCAGGGAGCATGCCAGGAGTGTGGGTTGAAGTCCTCGGAGCACGAGACCCGAAGATCGAAAGACTTATGACCAATACGGAGCAAAGGGAAGAAACCGTCGGGGGACCGCTTTTTACCCCAGGACGAGAAAACTGAGTCCGGGGCATTCCCGCTCGCGTTTTCTTGGGACGAGCACCGGAAGTCCTCGAGCTCGGCCCGTTTTCTTCGCTGCAAGTGCATTTTCAGTGGTTTCTGACACCGGACGAGCGTTCGCCACTCGTTGGAAGCTTCGGCCATCTTTTGGACCGTTTTGGGTCGCACCACAGTTCTCCCTCCAACGAGCTCGCTTCCCGACCTATACCTCCGGAAAACGTGTCAGGGAGCATGCCAGGAGTGTGGGTTGAAGTCCTCGGAGCACGAGACCCGAAGATCGAAAGACTTATGACCAATACGGAGCAAAGGGAAGAAACCGTCGGGGGACCGCTTTTTACCCCAGGACGAGAAAACTGAGTCCGGGGCATTCCCGCTCGCGTTTTCTTGGGACGAGCACCGGAAGTCCTCGAGCTCGGCCCGTTTCCTTCGCTGCAAGTGTATTTCCAGTGGTTTCTGGCACTGGACGAGCGTTCGCCACTCGTTGGAAGCTTCGGCCATCTTTTGGACCGTTTTGGGTCGCACCACAGTTCTCCCTCCAACGAGCTCGCTTCCCGACCTATACCTCCGGAAAACGTGTCAGGGAGCATGCCAGGAGTGTGGGTTGAAGTCCTCGGAGCACGAGACCCGAAGATCGAAAGACTTATGACCAATACGGAGCAAAGGGAGGAAACCGTCGGGGGACCGCTTTTTACCCCAGGACGAGAAAACTGAGTCCGGGGCATTCCCGCTCGCGTTTTCTTGGGACGAGCACCGGAAGTCCTCGAGCTCGGCCCGTTTCCTTCGCTGCAAGTGCATTTCCAGTGGTTTCTGGCACCGGACGAGCGTTCGCCACTCGTTGGAAGCTTCGGCCATCTTTTGGACCGTTTTGGGTCGCACCACAGTTCTCCTTCCAACGAGCTCGCTTCCCGACCTATACCTCCGGAAAACGTGTCAGGGAGCATGCCAGGAGTGTGGGTTGAAGTCCTCGGAGCACGAGACCCGAAGATCGAAAGACTTATGACCAATACGGAGCAAAGGGAAGAAACCGTCGGGGGACCGCTTTTTACCCCAGGACGAGAAAACTGAGTCCGGGGCATTCCCGCTCGCGTTTTCTTGGGACGAGCACCGGAAGTCCTCGAGCTCAGCCCGTTTCCTTCGCTGCAAGTGCATTTCCAGTGGTTTCTGGCACCGGACGAGCGTTCGCCACTCGTTGGAAGCTTCGGCCATCTTTTGGACCGTTTTGGGTCGCACCACAGTTCTCCCTCCAACGAGCTCGCTTCCCGACCTATACCTCCGGAAAACGTGTCAGGGAGCATGCCAGGAGTGTGGGTTGAAGTCCTCGGAGCACGAGACCCGAAGATCGAAAGACTTATGACCAATACGGAGCAAAGGGAAGAAACCGTCGGGGGACCGCTTTTTACCCCAGGACGAGAAAACTGAGTCCGGGGCATTCCCGCTCGCGTTTTCTTGGGACGAGCACCGGAAGTCCTCGAGCTCGGCCCGTTTCCTTCGCTGCAAGTGCATTTCCAGTGGTTTCTGGCACCGGACGAGCGTTCGCCACTCGTTGGAAGCTTCGGCCATCTTTTGGACCGTTTTGGGTCGCACCACAGTTCTCCCTCCAACGAGCTCGCTTCCCGACCTATACCTCCGGAAAACGTGTCAGGGAGCATGCCAGGAGTGTGGGTTGAAGTCCTCGGAGCACGAGACCCGAAGATCGAAAGACTTATGACAAATACGGAGCAAAGGGAAGAAACCGTCGGGGGACCGCTTTTTACCCCAGGACGAGAAAACTGAGTCCGGGGCATTCCCGCTCGCGTTTTCTTGGGACGAGCACCGGAAGTCCTCGAGCTCGGCCCGTTTCCTTCGCTGCAAGTGCATTTCTAGTGGTTTCTGGCACCGGACGAGCGTTCGCCACTCGTTGGAAGCTTCGGCCATCTTTTGGACCGTTTTGGGTCGCACCACAGTTCTCCCTCCAACGAGCTCGCTTCCCGACCTATACCTCCGGAAAACGTGTCAGGGAGCATGCCAGGAGTGTGGGTTGAAGTCCTCGGAGCACGAGACCCGAAGATCGAAAGACTTATGACCAATACGGAGCAAAGGGAAGAAACCGTCGGGGGACCGCTTTTTACCCCAGGACGAGAAAACTGAGTCCGGCGCATTCCCGCTCGCGTTTTCTTGGGACGAGCACCGGAAGTCCTCGAGCTCGGCCCGTTTCCTTCGCTGCAAGTGCATTTCCAGTGGTTTCTGACACCGGACGAGCGTTCGCCACTCGTTGGAAGCTTCGGCCATCTTTTGGACCGTTTTGGGTCGCACCACAGTTCTCCCTCCAACCAGCTCGCTTCCCGACCTATACCTCCGGAAAACGTGTCAGGGAGCATGCCAGGAGTGTGGGTTGAAGTCCTCGGAGCACGAGACCCGAAGATCGAAAGACTTATGACCAATACGGAGCAAAGGGAAGAAACCGTCGGGGGACCGCTTTTTACCCCAGGACGAGAAAACTGAGTCCGGGGCATTCCCGCCCGCGTTTTCTTGGGACGAGCACCGGAAGTCCTCGAGCTTGGCCCGTTTCCTTCGCTGCAAGTGCATTTCCAGTGGTTTCTGACACCGGACGAGCGTTCGCCACTCGTTGGAAGCTTCGGCCATCTTTTGGACCGTTTTGGGTCGCACCACAGTTCTCCCTCCAACGAGCTCGCTTCCCGACCTATACCTCCGGAAAACGTGTCAGGGAGCATGCCAGGAGTGTGGGTTGAAGTCCTCGGAGCACGAGACCCGAAGATCGAAAGACTTATGACCAATACGGAGCAAAGGGAAGAAACCGTCGGGGGACCGCTTTTTACCCCAGGACGAGAAAACTGAGTCCGGGGCATTCCCGCTCGCGTTTTCTTGGGACGAGCACCGGAAGTCCTCGAGCTCGGCCCGTTTCCTTCGCTGCAAGTGCATTTCCAGTGGTTTCTGACACCGGACGAGCGTTCGCCACTCGTTGGAAGCTTCGGCCATCTTTTGGACCGTTTTGGGTCGCACCACAGTTCTCCCTCCAACGAGCTCGCTTCCCGACCTATACCTCCGGAAAACGTGTCAGGGAGCATGCCAGGAGTGTGGGTTGAAGTCCTCGGAGCACGAGACCCGAAGATCGAAAGACTTATGACCAATACGGAGCAAAGGAAAGAAACCGTCGGGGGACCGCTTTTTACCCCAGGACGAGAAAACTGAGTCCGGGGCATTCCCGCTCGCGTTGTCTTGGGACGAGCACCGGAAGTCCTCGAGCTCGGCCCGTTTCCTTCGCTGCAAGTGCATTTCCAGTGGTTTCTGGCACCGGACGAGCGTTCGCCACTCGTTGGAAGCTTCGGCCATCTTTTGGACCGTTTTGGGTCGCACCACAGTTCTCCCTCCAACGAGCTCGCTTCCCGACCTATACCTCCGGAAAACGTGTCAGGGAGCATGCCAGGAGTGTGGGTTGAAGTCCTCGGAGCACGAGACCCGAAGATCGAAAGACTTATGACCAATACGGAGCAAAGGGAAGAAACCGTCGGGGGACCGCTTTTTACCCCAGGACGAGAAAACTGAGTCCGGGGCATTCCCGCTTGCGTTTTCTTGGGACGAGCACCGGAAGTCCTCGAGCTCGGCCCGTTTCCTTCGCTGCAAGTGCATTTCCAGTGGTTTCTGACACCGGACGAGCGTTCGCCACTCGTTGGAAGCTTCGGCCATCTTTTGGACCGTTTTGGGTCGCACCACAGTTCTCCCTCCAACGAGCTCGCTTCCCGACCTATACCTCCGGAAAACGTGTCAGGGAGCATGCCAGGAGTGTGGGTTGAAGTCCTCGGAGCACGAGACCCGAAGATCGAAAGACTTATGACCAATACGGAGCAAAGGGAAGAAACCGTCGGGGGACCGCTTTTTACCCCAGGACGAGAAAACTGAGTCCGGGGCATTCCCGCTCGCGTTTTCTTGGGACGAGCACCGGAAGTCCTCGAGCTCGGCCCGTTTCCTTCGCTGCAAGTGCATTTCCAGTGGTTTCTGACACCGGACGAGCGTTCGCCACTCGTTGGAAGCTTCGGCCATCTTTTGGACCGTTTTGGGTCGCACCACAGTTCTCCCTCCAACGAGCTCGCTTCCCGACCTATACCTCCGGAAAACGTGTCAGGGAGCATGCCAGGAGTGTGGGTTGAAGTCCTCGGAGCACGAGACCCGAAGATCGAAAGACTTATGACCAATACGGAGCAAAGGGAAGAAACCGTCGGGGGACCGCTTTTTACCCCAGGACGAGAAAACTGAGTCCGGGGCATTCCCGCTCGCGTTTTCTTGGGACGAGCACCGGAAGTCCTCGAGATCGGCCCGTTTCCTTCGCTGCAAGTGCATTTCCAGTGGTTTCTGGCACCGGACGAGCGTTCGCCACTCGTTGGAAGCTTCGGCTATCTTTTGGACCGTTTTGGGTCGCACCACAGTTCTCCCTCCAACGAGCTCGCTTCCCGACCTATACCTCCGGAAAACGTGTCAGGGAGCATGCCAGGAGTGTGGGTTGAAGTCCTCGGAGCACGAGACCCGAAGATCGAAAGACTTATGACCAATACGGAGCAAAGGGAAGAAACCGTCGGGGGACCGCTTTTTACCCCAGGACGAGAAAACTGAGTCCGGGGCATTCCCGCTCGCGTTTTCTTGGGACGAGCACCGGAAGTCCTCGAGCTCGGCCCGTTTCCTTCGCTGCAAGTGCATTTCCAGTGGTTTCTGATACCGGACGAGCGTTCGCCACTCGTTGGAAGCTTCGGCCATCTTTTGGACCGTTTTGGGTCGCACCACAGTTCTCCCTCCAACGAGCTCGCTTCCCGACCTATACCTCCGGAAAACGTGTCAGGGAGCATGCCAGGAGTGTGGGTTGAAGTCCTCGGAGCACGAGACCCGAAGATCGAAAGACTTATGACCAATACGGAGCAAAGGGAAGAAACCGTCGGGGGACCGCTTTTTACCCCAGGACGAGAAAACTGAGTCCGGGGCATTCCCGCTCGCGTTTTCTTGGGACGAGCACCGGAAGTCCTCGAGCTCGGCCCGTTTCCTTCGCTGCAAGTGCATTTCCAGTGGTTTCTGGCACCGGACGAGCGTTCGCCACTCGTTGGAAGCTTCGGCCATCTTTTGGACCGTTTTGGGTCGCACCACAGTTCTCCCTCCAACGAGCTCGCTTCCCGACCTATACCTCCGGAAAACGTGTCAGGGAGCATGCCAGGAGTGTGGGTTGAAGTCCTCGGAGCACGAGACCCGAAGATCGAAAGACTTATGACCAATACGGAGCAAAGGGAAGAAACCGTCGGGGGACCGCTTTTTACCCCAGGACGAGAAAACTGAGTCCGGGGCATTCCCGCCCGCGTTTTCTTGGGACGAGCACCGGAAGTCCTCGAGCTCGGCCCGTTTCCTTCGCTGCAAGTGCATTTCCAGTGGTTTCTGACACCGGACGAGCGTTCGCCACTCGTTGGAAGCTTCGGCCATCTTTTGGACCGTTTTGGGTCGCACCACAGTTCTCCCTCCAACGAGCTCGCTTCCCGACCTATACCTCCGGAAAACGTGTCAGGGAGCATGCCAGGAGTGTGGGTTGAAGTCCTCGGAGCACGAGACCCGAAGATCGAAAGACTTATGACCAATACGGAGCAAAGGGAAGAAACCGTCGGGGGACCGCTTTTTACCCCAGGACGAGAAAACTGAGTCCGGGGCATTCCCGCTCGCGTTTTCTTGGGACGAGCACCGGAAGTCCTCGAGCTCGGCCCGTTTCCTTCGCTGCAAGTGCATTTCCAGTGGTTTCTGACACCGGACGAGCGTTCGCCACTCGTTGGAAGCTTCGGCCATCTTTTGGACCGTTTTGGGTCGCACCACAGTTCTCCCTCCAACGAGCTCGCTTCCCGACCTATACCTCCGGAAAACGTGTCAGGGAGCATGCCAGGAGTGTGGGTTGAAGTCCTCGGAGCATGAGACCCGAAGATCGAAAGACTTATGACCAATACGGAGCAAAGGAAAGAAACCGTCGGGGGACCGCTTTTTACCCCAGGACGAGAAAACTGAGTCCGGGGCATTCCCGCTCGCGTTGTCTTGGGACGAGCACCGGAAGTCCTCGAGCTCGGCCCGTTTCCTTCGCTGCAAGTGCATTTCCAGTGGTTTCTGGCACCGGACGAGCGTTCGCCACTCGTTGGAAGCTTCGGCCATCTTTTGGACCGTTTTGGGTCGCACCACAGTTCTCCCTCCAACGAGCTCGCTTCCCGACCTATACCTCCGGAAAACGTGTCAGGGAGCATGCCAGGAGTGTGGGTTGAAGTCCTCGGAGCACGAGACCCGAAGATCGAAAGACTTATGACCAATACGGAGCAAAGGGAAGAAACCGTCGGGGGACCGCTTTTTACCCCAGGACGAGAAAACTGAGTCCGGGGCATTCCCGCTTGCGTTTTCTTGGGACGAGCACCGGAAGTCCTCGAGCTCGGCCCGTTTCCTTCGCTGCAAGTGCATTTCCAGTGGTTTCTGACACCGGACGAGCGTTCGCCACTCGTTGGAAGCTTCGGCCATCTTTTGGACCGTTTTGGGTCGCACCACAGTTCTCCCTCCAACGAGCTCGCTTCCCGACCTATACCTCCGGAAAACGTGTCAGGGAGCATGCCAGGAGTGTGGGTTGAAGTCCTCGGAGCACGAGACCCGAAGATCGAAAGACTTATGACCAATACGGAGCAAAGGGAAGAAACCGTCGGGGGACCGCTTTTTACCCCAGGACGAGAAAACTGAGTCCGGGGCATTCCCGCTCGCGTTTTCTTGGGACGAGCACCGGAAGTCCTCGAGCTCGGCCCGTTTCCTTCGCTGCAAGTGCATTTCCAGTGGTTTCTGACACCGGACGAGCGTTCGCCACTCGTTGGAAGCTTCGGCCATCTTTTGGACCATTTTGGGTCGCACCACAGTTCTCCCTCCAACGAGCTCGCTTCCCGACCTATACCTCCGGAAAACGTGTCAGGGAGCATGCCAGGAGTGTGGGTTGAAGTCCTCGGAGCACGAGACCCGAAGATCGAAAGACTTATGACCAATACGGAGCAAAGGGAAGAAACCGTCGGGGGACCGCTTTTTACCCCAGGACGAGAAAACTGAGTCCGGGGCATTCCCGCTCGCGTTTTCTTGGGACGAGCACCGGAAGTCCTCGAGATCGGCCCGTTTCCTTCGCTGCAAGTGCATTTCCAGTGGTTTCTGGCACCGGACGAGCGTTCGCCACTCGTTGGAAGCTTCGGCTATCTTTTGGACCGTTTTGGGTCGCACCACAGTTCTCCCTCCAACGAGCTCGCTTCCCGACCTATACCTCCGGAAAACGTGTCAGGGAGCATGCCAGGAGTGTGGGTTGAAGTCCTCGGAGCACGAGACCCGAAGATCGAAAGACTTATGACCAATACGGAGCAAAGGGAAGAAACCGTCGGGGGACCGCTTTTTACCCCAGGACGAGAAAACTGAGTCCGGGGCATTCCCGCTCGCGTTTTCTTGGGACGAGCACCGGAAGTCCTCGAGCTCGGCCCGTTTCCTTCGCTGCAAGTGCATTTCCAGTGGTTTCTGATACCGGACGAGCGTTCGCCACTCGTTGGAAGCTTCGGCCATCTTTTGGACCGTTTTGGGTCGCACCACAGTTCTCCCTCCAACGAGCTCGCTTCCCGACCTATACCTCCGGAAAACGTGTCAGGGAGCATGCCAGGAGTGTGGGTTGAAGTCCTCGGAGCACGAGACCCGAAGATCGAAAGACTTATGACCAATACGGAGCAAAGGGAAGAAACCGTCGGGGGACCGCTTTTTACCCCAGGACGAGAAAACTGAGTCCGGGGCATTCCCGCTCGCGTTTTCTTGGGACGAGCACCGGAAGTCCTCGAGCTCGGCCCGTTTCCTTCGCTGCAAGTGCATTTCCAGTGGTTTCTGGCACCGGACGAGCGTTCGCCACTCGTTGGAAGCTTCGGCCATCTTTTGGACCGTTTTGGGTCGCACCACAGTTCTCCCTCCAACGAGCTCGCTTCCCGACCTATACCTCCGGAAAACGTGTCAGGGAGCATGCCAGGAGTGTGGGTTGAAGTCCTCGGAGCACGAGACCCGAAGATCGAAAGACTTATGACCAATACGGAGCAAAGGGAAGAAACCGTCGGGGGACCGCTTTTTACCCCAGGACGAGAAAACTGAGTCCGGGGCATTCCCGCCCGCGTTTTCTTGGGACGAGCACCGGAAGTCCTTGAGCTCGGCCCGTTTCCTTCGCTGCAAGTGCATTTCCAGTGGTTTCTGACACCGGACGAGCGTTCGCCACTCGTTGGAAGCTTCGGCCATCTTTTGGACCGTTTTGGGTCGCACCACAGTTCTCCCTCCAACGAGCTCGCTTCCCGACCTATACCTCCGGAAAACGTGTCAGGGAGCATGCCAGGAGTGTGGGTTGAAGTCCTCGGAGCACGAGACCCGAAGATCGAAAGACTTATGACCAATACGGAGCAAAGGGAAGAAACCGTCGGGGGACCGCTTTTTACCCCAGGACGAGAAAACTGAGTCCGGGGCATTCCCGCTCGCGTTTTCTTGGGACGAGCACCGGAAGTCCTCGAGCTCGGCCCGTTTCCTTCGCTGCAAGTGCATTTCCAGTGGTTTCTGACACCGGACGAGCGTTCGCCACTCGTTGGAAGCTTCGGCCATCTTTTGGACCGTTTTGGGTCGCACCACAGTTCTCCCTCCAACGAGCTCGCTTCCCGACCTATACCTCCGGAAAACGTGTCAGGGAGCATGCCAGGAGTGTGGGTTGAAGTCCTCGGAGCACGAGACCCGAAGATCAAAAGACTTATGACCAATACGGAGCAAAGGGAAGAAACCGTCGGGGGACCGCTTTTTACCCCAGGACGAGAAAACTGAGTCCGGGGCATTCCCGCTCGCGTTTTCTTGGGACGAGCACCGGAAGTCCTCGAGCTCGGCCCGTTTCCTTCGCTGCAAGTGCATTTCCAGTGGTTTCTGGCACCGGACGAGCGTTCGCCACTCGTTGGAAGCTTCGGCCATCTTTTGGACCGTTTTGGGTCGCACCACAGTTCTCCCTCCAACGAGCTCGCTTCCCGACCTATACCTCCGGAAAACGTGTCAGGGAGCATGCCAGGAGTATGGGTTGAAGTCCTCGGAGCACGAGACCCGAAGATCGAAAGACTTATGACCAATACGTAGCAAAGGGAAGAAACCGTCGAGGGACCGCTTTTTACCCCAGGACGAGAAAACTGAGTCCGGGGCATTCCCGCTCGCGTTTTCTTGGGACGAGCACCGGAAGTCCTCGAGCTCGGCCCGTTTCCTTCGCTGCAAGTGCATTTCCAGTGGTTTCTGATACCGGACGAGCGTTCGCCACTCGTTGGAAGCTTCGGCCATCTTTTGGACCGTTTTGGGTCGCACCACAGTTCTCCCTCCAACGAGCTCGCTTCCCGACCTATACCTCCGGAAAACGTGTCAGGGAGCATGCCAGGAGTGTGGGTTGAAGTCCTCGGAGCACGAGACCCGAAGATCGAAAGACTTATGACCAATACGGAGCAAAGGGAAGAAACCGTCGGGGGGACCGCTTTTTACCCCAGGACGAGAAAACTGAGTCCGGGGCATTCCCGCTCGCGTTTTCTTGGGACGAGCACCGGAAGTCCTCGAGCTCGGCCCGTTTCCTTCGCTGCAAGTGCATTTCCAGTGGTTTCTGGCACCGGACGAGCGTTCGCCACTCGTTGGAAGCTTCGGCCATCTTTTGGACCGTTTTGGGTCGCACCACAGTTCTCCCTCCAACGAGCTCGCTTCCCGACCTATACCTCCGGAAAACGTGTCAGGGAGCATGCCAGGAGTGTGGGTTGAAGTCCTCGGAGCACGAGACCCGAAGATCGAAAGACTTATGACCAATACGGAGCAAAGGGAAGAAACCGTCGGGGGACCGCTTTTTACCCCAGGACGAGAAAACTGAGTCCGGGGCATTCCCGCCCGCGTTTTCTTGGGACGAGCACCGGAAGTCCTCGAGCTCGGCCCGTTTCCTTCGCTGCAAGTGCATTTCCAGTGGTTTCTGACACCGGACGAGCGTTCGCCACTCGTTGGAAGCTTCGGCCATCTTTTGGACCGTTTTGGGTCGCACCACAGTTCTCCCTCCAACGAGCTCGCTTCCCGACCTATACCTCCGGAAAACGTGTCAGGGAGCATGCCAGGAGTGTGGGTTGAAGTCCTCGGAGCACGAGACCCGAAGATCGAAAGACTTATGACCAATACGGAGCAAAGGGAAGAAACCGTCGGGGGACCGCTTTTTACCCCAGGACGAGAAAACTGAGTCCGGGGCATTCCCGCTCGCGTTTTCTTGGGACGAGCACCGGAAGTCCTCGAGCTCGGCCCATTTCCTTCGCTGCAAGTGCATTTCCAGTGGTTTCTGACACCGGACGAGCGTTCGCCACTCGTTGGAAGCTTCGGCCATCTTTTGGACCGTTTTGGGTCGCACCACAGTTCTCCCTCCAACGAGCTCGCTTCCCGACCTATACCTCCGGAAAACGTGTCAGGGAGCATGCCAGGAGTGTGGGTTGAAGTCCTCGGAGCACGAGACCCGAAGATCGAAAGACTTATGACCAATACGGAGCAAAGGGAAGAAACCGTCGGGGGACCGCTTTTTACCCCAGGACGAGAAAACTGAGTCCGGGGCATTCCCGCTCGCGTTTTCTTGGGACGAGCACCGGAAGTCCTCGAGCTCGGCCCGTTTCCTTCGCTGCAAGTGCATTTCCAGTGGTTTCTGATACCGGACGAGCGTTCGCCACTCGTTGGAAGCTTCGGCCATCTTTTGGACCGTTTTGGGTCGCACCACAGTTCTCCCTCCAACGAGCTCGCTTCCCGACCTATACCTCCGGAAAACGTGTCAGGGAGCATGCCAGGAGTGTGGGTTGAAGTCCTCGGAGCACGAGACCCGAAGATCGAAAGACTTATGACCAATACGGAGCAAAGGGAAGAAACCGTCGGGGGACCGCTTTTTACCCCAGGACGAGAAAACTGAGTCCGGGGCATTCCCGCTCGCGTTTTCTTGGGACGAGCACCGGAAGTCCTCGAGCTCGGCCCGTTTCCTTCGCTGCAAGTGCATTTCCAGTGGTTTCTGGCACCGGACGAGCGTTCGCCACTCGTTGGAAGCTTCGGCTATCTTTTGGACCGTTTTGGGTCGCACCACAGTTCTCCCTCGAACGAGCTCGCTTCCCGACCTATACCTCCGGAAAACGTGTCAGGGAGCATGCCAGGAGTGTGGGTTGATCGGAGCACGAGACCCGAAGATCGAAAGACTTATGACCAATACGGAGCAAAGGGAAGAAACCGTCGGGGGACCGCTTTTTACCCCAGGACGAGAAAACTGAGTCCGGGGCATTCCCGCTCGCGTTTTCTTGGGACGAGCACCGGAAGTCCTCGAGCTCGGCCCGTTTCCTTCGCTGCAAGTGCATTTCCAGTGGTTTCTGATACCGGACGAGCGTTCGCCACTCGTTGGAAGCTTCGGCCATCTTTTGGACCGTTTTGGGTCGCACCACAGTTCTCCCTCCAACGAGCTCGCTTCCCGACCTATACCTCCGGAAAACGTGTCAGGGAGCATGCCAGGAGTGTGGGTTGAAGTCCTCGGAGCACGAGACCCGAAGATCGAAAGACTTATGACCAATACGGAGCAAAGGGAAGAAACCGTCGGGGGACCGCTTTTTTACCCCAGGACGAGAAAACTGAGTCCGGGGCATTCCCGCTCGCGTTTTCTTGGGACGAGCACCGGAAGTCCTCGAGCTCGGCCCGTTTCCTTCGCTGCAAGTGCATTTCCAGTGGTTTCTGGCACCGGACGAGCGTTCGCCACTCGTTGGAAGCTTCGGCCATCTTTTGGACCGTTTTGGGTCGCACCACAGTTCTCCCTCCAACGAGCTCGCTTCCCGACCTATACCTCCGGAAAACGTGTCAGGGAGCATGCCAGGAGTGTGGGTTGAAGTCCTCGGAGCACGAGACCCGAAGATCGAAAGACTTATGACCAATACGGAGCAAAGGGAAGAAACCGTCGGGGGACCGCTTTTTACCCCAGGACGAGAAAACTGAGTCCGGGGCATTCCCGCTCGCGTTTTCTTGGGACGAGCACCGGAAGTCCTCGAGCTCGGCCCGTTTCCTTCGCTGCAAGTGCATTTCCAGTGGTTTCTGGCACCGGACGAGCGTTCGCCACTCGTTGGAAGCTTCGGCCATCTTTTGGACCGTTTTGGGTCGCACCACAGTTCTCCCTCCAACGAGCTCGCTTCCCGACCTATACCTCCGGAAAACGTGTCAGGGAGCATGCCAGGAGTGTGGGGTTGAAGTCCTCGGAGCACGAGACCCGAAGATCGAAAGACTTATGACCAATACGGAGCAAAGGGAAGAAACCGTCGGGGGACCGCTTTTTACCCCAGGACGAGAAAACTGAGTCCGGGGCATTCCCGCCCGCGTTTTCTTGGGACGAGCACCGGAAGTCCTTGAGCTCGGCCCGTTTCCTTCGCTGCAAGTGCATTTCCAGTGGTTTCTGACACCGGACGAGCGTTCGCCACTCGTTGGAAGCTTCGGCCATCTTTTGGACCGTTTTGGGTCGCACCACAGTTCTCCCTCCAACGAGCTCGCTTCCCGACCTATACCTCCGGAAAACGTTGTCAGGGAGCATGCCAGGAGTGTGGGGTTGAAGTCCTCGGAGCACGAGACCCGAAGATCGAAAGACTTATGACCAATACGGAGCAAAGGGAAGAAACCGTCGGGGGACCGCTTTTTACCCCAGGACGAGAAAACTGAGTCCGGGGCATTCCCGCTCGCGTTTTCTTGGGACGAGCACCGGAAGTCCTCGAGCTCGGCCCGTTTCCTTCGCTGCAAGTGCATTTCCAGTGGTTTCTGACACCGGACGAGCGTTCGCCACTCGTTGGAAGCTTCGGCCATCTTTTGGACCGTTTTGGGTCGCACCACAGTTCTCCCTCCAACGAGCTCGCTTCCCGACCTATACCTCCGGAAAACGTGTCAGGGAGCATGCCAGGAGTGTGGGTTGAAGTCCTCGGAGCACGAGACCCGAAGATCAAAAGACTTATGACCAATACGGAGCAAAGGGAAGAAACCGTCGGGGGGACCGCTTTTTACCCCAGGACGAGAAAACTGAGTCCGGGGCATTCCCGCTCGCGTTTTCTTGGGACGAGCACCGGAAGTCCTCGAGCTCGGCCCGTTTCCTTCGCTGCAAGTGCATTTCCAGTGGTTTCTGGCACCGGACGAGCGTTCGCCACTCGTTGGAAGCTTCGGCCATCTTTTGGACCGTTTTGGGTCGCACCACAGTTCTCCCTCCAACGAGCTCGCTTCCCGACCTATACCTCCGGAAAACGTGTCAGGGAGCATGCCAGGAGTATGGGTTGAAGTCCTCGGAGCACGAGACCCGAAGATCGAAAGACTTATGACCAATACGTAGCAAAGGGAAGAAACCGTCGAGGGACCGCTTTTTACCCCAGGACGAGAAAACTGAGTCCGGGGCATTCCCGCTCGCGTTTTCTTGGGACGAGCACCGGAAGTCCTCGAGCTCGGCCCGTTTCCTTCGCTGCAAGTGCATTTCCAGTGGTTTCTGATACCGGACGAGCGTTCGCCACTCGTTGGAAGCTTCGGCCATCTTTTGGACCGTTTTGGGTCGCACCACAGTTCTCCCTCCAACGAGCTCGCTTCCCGACCTATACCTCCGGAAAACGTGTCAGGGAGCATGCCAGGAGTGTGGGTTGAAGTCCTCGGAGCACGAGACCCGAAGATCGAAAGACTTATGACCAATACGGAGCAAAGGGAAGAAACCGTCGGGGGACCGCTTTTTACCCCAGGACGAGAAAACTGAGTCCGGGGCATTCCCGCTCGCGTTTTCTTGGGACGAGCACCGGAAGTCCTCGAGCTCGGCCCGTTTCCTTCGCTGCAAGTGCATTTCCAGTGGTTTCTGGCACCGGACGAGCGTTCGCCACTCGTTGGAAGCTTCGGCCATCTTTTGGACCGTTTTGGGTCGCACCACAGTTCTCCCTCCAACGAGCTCGCTTCCCGACCTATACCTCCGGAAAACGTGTCAGGGAGCATGCCAGGAGTGTGGGTTGAAGTCCTCGGAGCACGAGACCCGAAGATCGAAAGACTTATGACCAATACGGAGCAAAGGGAAGAAACCGTCGGGGGACCGCTTTTTACCCCAGGACGAGAAAACTGAGTCCGGGGCATTCCCGCCCGCGTTTTCTTGGGACGAGCACCGGAAGTCCTCGAGCTCGGCCCGTTTCCTTCGCTGCAAGTGCATTTCCAGTGGTTTCTGACACCGGACGAGCGTTCGCCACTCGTTGGAAGCTTCGGCCATCTTTTGGACCGTTTTGGGTCGCACCACAGTTCTCCCTCCAACGAGCTCGCTTCCCGACCTATACCTCCGGAAAACGTGTCAGGGAGCATGCCAGGAGTGTGGGTTGAAGTCCTCGGAGCACGAGACCCGAAGATCGAAAGACTTATGACCAATACGGAGCAAAGGGAAGAAACCGTCGGGGGACCGCTTTTTACCCCAGGACGAGAAAACTGAGTCCGGGGCATTCCCGCTCGCGTTTTCTTGGGACGAGCACCGGAAGTCCTCGAGCTCGGCCCATTTCCTTCGCTGCAAGTGCATTTCCAGTGGTTTCTGACACCGGACGAGCGTTCGCCACTCGTTGGAAGCTTCGGCCATCTTTTGGACCGTTTTGGGTCGCACCACAGTTCTCCCTCCAACGAGCTCGCTTCCCGACCTATACCTCCGGAAAACGTGTCAGGGAGCATGCCAGGAGTGTGGGTTGAAGTCCTCGGAGCACGAGACCCGAAGATCGAAAGACTTATGACCAATACGGAGCAAAGGGAAGAAACCGTCGGGGGACCGCTTTTTACCCCAGGACGAGAAAACTGAGTCCGGGGCATTCCCGCTCGCGTTTTCTTGGGACGAGCACCGGAAGTCCTCGAGCTCGGCCCGTTTCCTTCGCTGCAAGTGCATTTCCAGTGGTTTCTGATACCGGACGAGCGTTCGCCACTCGTTGGAAGCTTCGGCCATCTTTTGGACCGTTTTGGGTCGCACCACAGTTCTCCCTCCAACGAGCTCGCTTCCCGACCTATACCTCCGGAAAACGTGTCAGGGAGCATGCCAGGAGTGTGGGTTGAAGTCCTCGGAGCACGAGACCCGAAGATCGAAAGACTTATGACCAATACGGAGCAAAGGGAAGAAACCGTCGGGGGACCGCTTTTTACCCCAGGACGAGAAAACTGAGTCCGGGGCATTCCCGCTCGCGTTTTCTTGGGACGAGCACCGGAAGTCCTCGAGCTCGGCCCGTTTCCTTCGCTGCAAGTGCATTTCCAGTGGTTTCTGGCACCGGACGAGCGTTCGCCACTCGTTGGAAGCTTCGGCTATCTTTTGGACCGTTTTGGGTCGCACCACAGTTCTCCCTCGAACGAGCTCGCTTCCCGACCTATACCTCCGGAAAACGTGTCAGGGAGCATGCCAGGAGTGTGGGTTGAAGTCCTCGGAGCACGAGACCCGAAGATCGAAAGACTTATGACCAATACGGAGCAAAGGGAAGAAACCGTCGGGGGACCGCTTTTTACCCCAGGACGAGAAAACTGAGTCCGGGGCATTCCCGCTCGCGTTTTCTTGGGACGAGCACCGGAAGTCCTCGAGCTCGGCCCGTTTCCTTCGCTGCAAGTGCATTTCCAGTGGTTTCTGATACCGGACGAGCGTTCGCCACTCGTTGGAAGCTTCGGCCATCTTTTGGACCGTTTTGGGTCGCACCACAGTTCTCCCTCCAACGAGCTCGCTTCCCGACCTATACCTCCGGAAAACGTGTCAGGGAGCATGCCAGGAGTGTGGGTTGAAGTCCTCGGAGCACGAGACCCGAAGATCGAAAGACTTATGACCAATACGGAGCAAAGGGAAGAAACCGTCGGGGGACCGCTTTTTACCCCAGGACGAGAAAACTGAGTCCGGGGCATTCCCGCTCGCGTTTTCTTGGGACGAGCACCGGAAGTCCTCGAGCTCGGCCCGTTTCCTTCGCTGCAAGTGCATTTCCAGTGGTTTCTGGCACCGGACGAGCGTTCGCCACTCGTTGGAAGCTTCGGCCATCTTTTGGACCGTTTTGGGTCGCACCACAGTTCTCCCTCCAACGAGCTCGCTTCCCGACCTATACCTCCGGAAAACGTGTCAGGGAGCATGCCAGGAGTGTGGGTTGAAGTCCTCGGAGCACGAGACCCGAAGATCGAAAGACTTATGACCAATACGGAGCAAAGGGAAGAAACCGTCGGGGGACCGCTTTTTACCCCAGGACGAGAAAACTGAGTCCGGGGCATTCCCGCCCGCGTTTTCTTGGGACGAGCACCGGAAGTCCTCGAGCTCGGCCCGTTTCCTTCGCTGCAAGTGCATTTCCAGTGGTTTCTGACACCGGACGAGCGTTCGCCACTCGTTGGAAGCTTCGGCCATCTTTTGGACCGTTTTGGGTCGCACCACAGTTCTCCCTCCAACGAGCTCGCTTCCCGACCTATACCTCCGGAAAACGTGTCAGGGAGCATGCCAGGAGTGTGGGTTGAAGTCCTCGGAGCACGAGACCCGAAGATCGAAAGACTTATGACCAATACGGAGCAAAGGGAAGAAACCATCGGGGGACCGCTTTTTACCCCAGGACGAGAAAACTGAGTCCGGGGCATTCCCGCTCGCGTTTTCTTGGGACGAGCACCGGAAGTCCTCGAGCTCGGCCCGTTTCCTTCGCTGCAAGTGCATTTCCAGTGGTTTCTGACACCGGACGAGCGTTCGCCACTCGTTGGAAGCTTCGGCCATCTTTTGGACCGTTTTGGGTCGCACCACAGTTCTCCCTCCAACGAGCTCGCTTCCCGACCTATACCTCCGGAAAACGTGTCAGGGAGCATGCCAGGAGTGTGGGTTGAAGTCCTCGGAGCACGAGACCCGAAGATCAAAAGACTTATGACCAATACGGAGCAAAGGGAAGAAACCGTCGGGGGACCGCTTTTTACCCCAGGACGAGAAAACTGAGTCCGGGGCATTCCCGCTCGCGTTTTCTTGGGACGAGCACCGGAAGTCCTCGAGCTCGGCCCGTTTCCTTCGCTGCAAGTGCATTTCCAGTGGTTTCTGGCACCGGACGAGCGTTCGCCACTCGTTGGAAGCTTCGGCCATCTTTTGGACCGTTTTGGGTCGCACCACAGTTCTCCCTCCAACGAGCTCGCTTCCCGACCTATACCTCCGGAAAACGTGTCAGGGAGCATGCCAGGAGTGTGGGTTGAAGTCCTCGGAGCACGAGACCCGAAGATCGAAAGACTTATGACCAATACGTAGCAAAGGGAAGAAACCGTCGAGGGACCGCTTTTTACCCCAGGACGAGAAAACTGAGTCCGGGGCATTCCCGCTCGCGTTTTCTTGGGACGAGCACCGGAAGTCCTCGAGCTCGGCCCGTTTCCTTCGCTGCAAGTGCATTTCCAGTGGTTTCTGATACCGGACGAGCGTTCGCCACTCGTTGGAAGCTTCGGCCATCTTTTGGACCGTTTTGGGTCGCACCACAGTTCTCCCTCCAACGAGCTCGCTTCCCGACCTATACCTCCGGAAAACGTGTCAGGGAGCATGCCAGGAGTGTGGGTTGAAGTCCTCGGAGCACGAGACCCGAAGATCGAAAGACTTATGACCAATACGGAGCAAAGGGAAGAAACCGTCGGGGGACCGCTTTTTACCCCAGGACGAGAAAACTGAGTCCGGGGCATTCCCGCTCGCGTTTTCTTGGGACGAGCACCGGAAGTCCTCGAGCTCGGCCCGTTTCCTTCGCTGCAAGTGCATTTCCAGTGGTTTCTGGCACCGGACGAGCGTTCGCCACTCGTTGGAAGCTTCGGCCATCTTTTGGACCGTTTTGGGTCGCACCACAGTTCTCCCTCCAACGAGCTCGCTTCCCGACCTATACCTCCGGAAAACGTGTCAGGGAGCATGCCAGGAGTGTGGGTTGAAGTCCTCGGAGCACGAGACCCGAAGATCGAAAGACTTATGACCAATACGGAGCAAAGGGAAGAAACCGTCGGGGGACCGCTTTTTACCCCAGGACGAGAAAACTGAGTCCGGGGCATTCCCGCCCGCGTTTTCTTGGGACGAGCACCGGAAGTCCTCGAGCTCGGCCCGTTTCCTTCGCTGCAAGTGCATTTCCAGTGGTTTCTGACACCGGACGAGCGTTCGCCACTCGTTGGAAGCTTCGGCCATCTTTTGGACCGTTTTGGGTCGCACCACAGTTCTCCCTCCAACGAGCTCGCTTCCCGACCTATACCTCCGGAAAACGTGTCAGGGAGCATGCCAGGAGTGTGGGTTGAAGTCCTCGGAGCACGAGACCCGAAGATCGAAAGACTTATGACCAATACGGAGCAAAGGGAAGAAACCGTCGGGGGACCGCTTTTTACCCCAGGACGAGAAAACTGAGTCCGGGGCATTCCCGCTCGCGTTTTCTTGGGACGAGCACCGGAAGTCCTCGAGCTCGGCCCATTTCCTTCGCTGCAAGTGCATTTCCAGTGGTTTCTGACACCGGACGAGCGTTCGCCACTCGTTGGAAGCTTCGGCCATCTTTTGGACCGTTTTGGGTCGCACCACAGTTCTCCCTCCAACGAGCTCGCTTCCCGACCTATACCTCCGGAAAACGTGTCAGGGAGCATGCCAGGAGTGTGGGTTGAAGTCCTCGGAGCACGAGACCCGAAGATCGAAAGACTTATGACCAATACGGAGCAAAGGGAAGAAACCGTCGGGGGACCGCTTTTTACCCCAGGACGAGAAAACTGAGTTCGGGGCATTCCCGCTCGCGTTTTTTTGGGACGAGCACCGGAAGTCCTCGAGCTCGGCCCGTTTCCTTCGCTGCAAGTGCATTTCCAGTGGTTTCTGGCACCGGACGAGCGTTCGCCACTCGTTGGAAGCTTCGGCCATCTTTTGGACCGTTTTGGGTCGCACCACAGTTCTCCCTCCAACGAGCTCGCTTCCCGACCTATACCTCCGGAAAACGTGTCAGGGAGCATGCCAGGAGTGTGGGTTGAAGTCCTCGGAGCACGAGACCCGAAGATCGAAAGACTTATGACCAATACGTAGCAAAGGGAAGAAACTGTCGGGGGACCGCTTTTTACCCCAGGACGAGAAAACTGAGTCCGGGGCATTCCCGCTCGCGTTTTCTTGGGACGAGCACCGGAAGTCCTCGAGCTCGGCCCGTTTCCTTCGCTGCAAGTGCATTTCCAGTGGTTTCTGATACCGGACGAGCGTTCGCCACTCGTTGGAAGCTTCGGCCATCTTTTGGACCGTTTTGGGTCGCACCACAGTTCTCCCTCCAACGAGCTCGCTTCCCGACCTATACCTCCGGAAAACGTGTCAGGGAGCATGCCAGGAGTGTGGGTTGAAGTCCTCGGAGCACGAGACCCGAAGATCGAAAGACTTATGACCAATACGGAGCAAAGGGAAGAAACCGTCGGGGGACCGCTTTTTACCCCAGGACGAGAAAACTGAGTCCGGGGCATTCCCGCTCGCGTTTTCTTGGGACGAGCACCGGAAGTCCTCGAGCTCGGCCCGTTTCCTTCGCTGCAAGTGCATTTCCAGTGGTTTCTGGCACCGGACGAGCGTTCGCCACTCGTTGGAAGCTTCGGCCATCTTTTGGACCGTTTTGGGTCGCACCACAGTTCTCCCTCCAACGAGCTCGCTTCCCGACCTATACCTCCGGAAAACGTGTCAGGGGGCATGCCAGGAGTGTGGGTTGAAGTCCTCGGAGCACGAGACCCGAAGATCGAAAGACTTATGACCAATACGGAGCAAAGGGAAGAAACCGTCGGGGGACCGCTTTTTACCCCAGGACGAGAAAACTGAGTCCGGGGCAGTCCCGCTCGCGTTTTCTTGGGACGAGCACCGGAAGTCCTCGAGCTCGGCCCGTTTCCTTCGCTGCAAGTGCATTTCCAGTGGTTTCTGACACCGGACGAGCGTTCGCCACTCGTTGGAAGCTTCGGCCATCTTTTGGACCGTTTTGGGTCGCACCACAGTTCTCCCTCCAACGAGCTCGCTTCCCGACCTATACCTCCGGAAAACGTGTCAGGGAGCATGCCAGGAGTGTGGGTTGAAGTCCTCGGAGCACGAGACCCGAAGATCGAAAGACTTATGACCAATACGGAGCAAAGGGAAGAAACCGTCGGGGGACCGCTTTTTACCCCAGGACGAGAAAACTGAGTCTGGGGCATTCCCGCTCGCGTTTTCTTGGGACGAGCACCGGAAGTCCTCGAGCTCGGCTCGTTTCCTTCGCTGCAAGTGCATTTCCAGTGGTTTCTGACACCGGACGAGCGTTCGCCACTCGTTGGAAGCTTCGGCCATCTTTTGGACCGTTTTGGGTCGCACCACAGTTCTCCCTCCAACGAGCTCGCTTCCCGACCTATACCTCCGGAAAACGTGTCAGGGAGCATGCCAGGAGTGTGGGTTGAAGTCCTCGGAGCACGAGACCCGAAGATCGAAAGACTTATGACCAATACGGAGCAAAGGGAAGAAACCGTCGGGGGACCGCTTTTTACCCCAGGACGAGAAAACTGAGTCTGGGGCATTCCCGCTCGCGTTTTCTTGGGACGAGCACCGGAAGTCCTCGAGCTCGGCCCGTTTCCTTCGCTGCAAGTGCATTTCCAGTGGTTTCTGGCACCGGACGAGCGTTCGCCACTCGTTGGAAGCTTCGGCCATCTTTTGGACCGTTTTGGGTCGCACCACAGTTCTCCCTCCAACGAGCTCGCTTCCCGACCTATACCTCCGGAAAACGTGTCAGGGAGCATGCCAGGAGTGTGGGTTGAAGTCCTCGGAGCACGAGACCCGAAGATCGAAAGACTTATGACCAATACGGAGCAAAGGGAAGAAACCGTCGGGGAACCGCTTTTTACCCCAGGACGAGAAAACTGAGTCCGGGGCATTCCTGCTCGCGTTTTCTTGGGACGAGCACCGGAAGTCCTCGAGCTCGGCCCGTTTCCTTCGCTGCAAGTGCATTTCCAGTGGTTTCTGACACCGGACGAGCGTTCGCCACTCGTTGGAAGCTTCGGCCATCTTTTGGACCGTTTTGGGTCGCACCACAGTTCTCCCTCCAACGAGCTCGCTTCCCGACCTATACCTCCGGAAAACGTGTCAGGGAGCATGCCAGGAGTGTGGGTTGAAGAACTCGGAGCACGAGACCCGAAGATCGAAAGACTTATGACCAATACGGAGCAAAGGGAAGAAACCGTCGGGGGACCGCTTTTTACCCCAGGACGAGAAAACTTAGTCCGGGGCATTCCCGCTAACGTTTTCTTGGGACGAGCACCGGAAGTCCTCGAGCTCGGCCTGTTTCCTTCGCTGCAAGTGCATTTCCAGTGGTTTCTGACACCGGACGAGCGTTCGCCACTCGTTGGAAGCTTCGGCCATCTTTTGGACCGTTTTGGGTCGCACCACAGTTCTCCCTCCAACGAGCTCGCTTCCCGACCTATACCTCCGGAAAACGTGTAAGGGAGCATGCCAGGAGTGTGGGTTGAAGTCCTCGGAGCACGAGACCCGAAGATCGAAAGACTTATGACCAATACGGAGCAAAGGGAAGAAACCGTCGGGGGACCGCTTTTTACCCCAGGACGAGAAAACTGAGTCCGAGGCATTCCCGCTCGCGTTTTCTTGGGACGAGCACCGGAAGTCCTCGAGCTCGGCCCGTTTCCTTCACTGCAAGTGCATTTCCAGTGGTTTCTGACACCGGACGAGCGTTCGCCACTCGTTGGAAGCTTCGGCCATCTTTTGGACCGTTTTGGGTCGCACCACAGTTCTCCCTCCAACGAGCTCGCTTCCCGACCTATACCTCCGGAAAACGTGTCAGGGAGCATGCCAGGAGTGTGGGTTGAAGTCCTCGGAGCACGAGACCCGAAGATCGAAAGACTTATGACCAATACGGAGCAAAGGGAAGAAACCGTCGGGGGACCGCTTTTTACCCCAGGACGAGAAAACTGAGTCCGGGGCATTCCCGCTCGCGTTTTCTTGGGACGAGCACCGGAAGTCCTCGAGCTCGGCCCGTTTCCTTCGCTGCAAGTGCATTTCCAGTGGTTTCTGACACCGGACGAGCGTTCGCCACTCGTTGGAAGCTTCGGCCATCTTTTGGACCGTTTTGGGTCGCACCACAGTTCTCCCTCCAACGAGCTCGCTTCCCGACCTATACCTCCGGAAAACGTGTCAGGGAGCATGCCAGGAGTGTGGGTTGAAGAACTCGGAGCACGAGACCCGAAGATCGAAAGACTTATGACCAATACGGAGCAAAGGGAAGAAACCGTCGGGGGACCGCTTTTTACCCCAGGACGAGAAAACTTAGTCCGGGGCATTCCCGCTAACGTTTTCTTGGGACGAGCACCGGAAGTCCTCGAGCTCGGCCCGTTTCCTTCGCTGCAAGTGCATTTCCAGTGGTTTCTGACACCGGACGAGCGTTCGCCACTCGTTGGAAGCTTCGGCCATCTTTTGGACCGTTTTGGGTCGCACCACAGTTCTCCCTCCAACGAGCTCGCTTCCCGACCTATACCTCCGGAAAACGTGTAAGGGAGCATGCCAGGAGTGTGGGTTGAAGTCCTCGGAGCACGAGACCCGAAGATCGAAAGACTTATGACCAATACGGAGCAAAGGGAAGAAACCGTCGGGGGACCGCTTTTTACCCCAGGACGAGAAAACTGAGTCCGAGGCATTCCCGCTCGCGTTTTCTTGGGACGAGCACCGGAAGTCCTCGAGCTCGGCCCGTTTCCTTCACTGCAAGTGCATTTCCAGTGGTTTCTGACACCGGACGAGCGTTCGCCACTCGTTGGAAGCTTCGGCCATCTTTTGGACCGTTTTGGGTCGCACCACAGTTCTCCCTCCAACGAGCTCGCTTCCCGACCTATACCTCCGGAAAACGTGTCAGGGAGCATGCCAGGAGTGTGGGTTGAAGTCCTCGGAGCACGAGACCCGAAGATCGAAAGACTTATGACCAATACGGAGCAAAGGGAAGAAACCGTCGGGGGACCGCTTTTTACCCCAGGACGAGAAAACTGAGTCCGGGGCATTCCCGCTCGCGTTTTCTTGGGACGAGCACCGGAAGTCCTCGAGCTCGGCCCGTTTCCTTCGCTGCAAGTGCATTTCCAGTGGTTTCTGACACCGGACGAGCGTTCGCCACTCGTTGGAAGCTTCGGCCATCTTTTGGACCGTTTTGGGTCGCACCACAGTTCTCCCTCCAACGAGCTCGCTTCCCGACCTATACCTCTGGAAAACGTGTCAGGGAGCATGCCAGGAGTGTGGGTTGAAGTCCTCGGAGCACGAGACCCGAAGATCGAAAGACTTATGACCAATACGGAGCAAAGGGAAGAAACCGTCGGGGGACCGCTTTTTACCCCAGGACGAGAAAACTGAATCCGGGGCATTCCCGCTCGCGTTTTCTTGGGACGAGCACCGGAAGTCCTCGAGCTCAGCCCGTTTCCTTCGCTGCAAGTGCATTTCCAGTGGTTTCTGACACCGGACGAGCGTTCGCCACTCGTTGGAAGCTTTGGCCATCTTTTGGACCGTTTAGGGTCGCACCACAGTTCTCCCTCCAACGAGCTCGCTTCCCGACCTATACCTCCGGAAAACGTGTCAGGGAGCATGCCAGGAGTGTGGGTTGAAGTCCTCGGAGCACGAGACCCGAAGATCGAAAGACTTATGACCAATACGGAGCAAAGGGAAGAAACCGTCGGGGGACCGCTTTTTACCCCAGGACGAGAAAACTGAGTCCGGGGCATTCCCGCTCGCGTTTTCTTGGGACGAGCACCGGAAGTCCTCGAGCTCAGCCTGGTTCCTTCGCTGCAAGTGCATTTCCAGTGGTTTCTGACACCGGACGAGCGTTCGCCACTCGTTGGAAGCTTCGGCCATCTTTTGGACCGTTTTGGGTCGCACCACAGTTCTCCCTCCAACGAGCTCGCTTCCCGACCTATACCTCCGGAAAACGTGTCAGGGAGCATGCCAGGAGTGTGGGTTGAAGTCCTCGGAGCACGAGACCCGAAGATCGAAAGACTTATGACCAATACGGAGCAAAGGGAAGAAACCGTCGGGGAACCGCTTTTTACCCCAGGACGAGAAAACTTAGTCCGGGGCATTCCTGCTCGCGTTTTCTTGGGACGAGCACCGGAAGTCCTCGAGCTCGGCCCGTTTCCTTCGCTGCAAGTGCATTTCCAGTGGTTTCTGACACCGGACGAGCGTTCGCCACTCGTTGGAAGCTTCGGCCATCTTTTGGACCGTTTAGGGTCGCACCACAGTTCTCCCTCCAACGAGCTCGCTTCCCGACCTATACCTCCGGAAAACGTGTCAGGGAGCATGCCAGGAGTGTGGGTTGAAGTCCTCGGAGCACGAGACCCGAAGATCGAAAGACTTATGACCAATACGGAGCAAAGGGAAGAAACCGTCGGGGGACCGCTTTTTACCCCAGGACGAGAAAACTGAGTCCGGGGCATTCCCGCTCGCGTTTTCTTGGGACGAGCACTGGAAGTCCTCGAGCTCAGCCTGGTTCCTTCGCTGCAAGTGCATTTCCAGTGGTTTCTGACACCGGACGAGCGTTCGCCACTCGTTGGAAGCTTCGGCCATCTTTTGGACCGTTTTGGGTCGCACCACAGTTCTCCCTCCAACGAGCTCGCTTCCCGACCTATACCTCCGGAAAACGTGTCAGGGAGCATGCCAGGAGTGTGGGTTGAAGTCCTCGGAGCACGAGACCCGAAGATCGAAAGACTTATGACCAATACGGAGCAAAGGGAAGAAACCGTCGGGGGACCGCTTTTTACCCCAGGACGAGAAAACTGAGTCCGGGGCATTCCCGCTCGCGTTTTCTTGGGACGAGCACCGGAAGTCCTCGAGCTCAGCCCGTTTCCTTCGCTGCAAGTGCATTTCCAGTGGTTTCTGACACCGGACGAGCGTTCGCCACTCGTTGGAAGCTTCGGCCATCTTTTGGACCGTTTTGGGTCGCACCACAGTTCTCCCTCCAACGAGCTCGCTTCCCGACCTATACCTCCGGAAAACGTGTCAGGGAGCATGCCAGGAGTGTGGGTTGAAGTCCTCGGAGCACGAGACCCGAAGATCGAAAGACTTATGACCAATACGGAGCAAAGGGAAGAAACCGTCGGGGGACCGCTTTTTACCCCAGGACGAGAAAACTGAGTCCGGGGCATTCCCGCCCGCGTTTTCTTGGGACGAGCACCGGAAGTCCTCGAGCTCAGCCCGTTTCCTTCGCTGCAAGTGCATTTCCAGTGGTTTCTGACACCGGACGAGCGTTCGCCACTCGTTGGAAGCTTCGGCCATCTTTTCGACCGTTTTGGGTCGCACCACAGTTCTCCCTCTAACGAGCTCGCTTCCCGACCTATACCTCCGGAAAACGTGTCAGGGAGCATGCCAGGAGTGTGGGTTGAAGTCCTCGGAGCACGAGACCCGAAGATCGAAAGACTTATGACCAATACGGAGCAAAGGGAAGAAACCGTCGGGGGACCGCTTTTTACCCCAGGACGAGAAAACTGAATCCGGGGCATTCCCGCTCGCGTTTTCTTGGGACGAGCACCGGAAGTCCTCGAGCTCAGCCCGTTTCCTTCGCTGCAAGTGCATTTCCAGTGGTTTCTGACACCGGACGAGCGTTCGCCACTCGTTGGAAGCTTCGGCCATCTTTTGGACCGTTTAGGGTCGCACCACAGTTCTCCCTCCAACGAGCTCGCTTCCCGACCTATACCTCCGGAAAACGTGTCAGGGAGCATGCCAGGAGTGTGGGTTGAAGTCCTCGGAGCACGAGACCCGAAGATCGAAAGACTTATGACCAATACGGAGCAAAGGGAAGAAACCGTCGGGGGACCGCTTTTTACCCCAGGACGGGAAAACTGAGTCCGGGGCATTCCCGCTCGCGTTTTCTTGGGACGAGCACCGGAAGTCCTCGAGCTCAGCCCGTTTCCTTCGCTGCAAGTGCATTTCCAGTGGTTTCTGACACCGGACGAGCGTTCGCCACTCGTTGGAAGCTTCGGCCATCTTTTGGACCGTTTTGGGTCGCACCACAGTTCTCCCTCCAACGAGCTCGCTTCCCGACCTATACCTCCGGAAAACGTGTCAGGGAGCATGCCAGGAGTGTGGGTTGAAGTCCTCGGAGCACGAGACCCGAAGATCGAAAGACTTATGACCAATACGGAGCAAAGGAAAGAAACCGTCGGGGGACCGCTTTTTACCCCAGGACGAGAAAACGGAGTCCGGGGCATTCCCGCTCGCGTTTTCTTGGGAGGAGCACCGGAAGTCCTCGAGCTCGGCCCGTTTCCTTCGCTGCAAGTGCATTTCCAGTGGTTTCTGACACCGGACGAGCGTTCGCCACTCGTTGGAAGCTTCGGCCATCTTTTGGACCGTTTTGGGTCGCACCACAGTTCTCCCTCCAACGAGCTCGCTTCCCGACCTATACCTCCGGAAAACGTGTCAGGGAGCATGCCAGGAGTGTGGGTTGAAGTCCTCGGAGCACGAGACCCGAAGATCGAAAGACTTATGACCAATACGGAGCAAAGGGACGAAACCGTCGGGGGACCGCTTTTTACCCCAGGACGAGAAAACTGAATCCGGGGCATTCCCGCTCGCGTTTTCTTGGGACGAGCACCGGAAGTCCTCGAGCTCAGCCCGTTTCCTTCGCTGCAAGTGCATTTCCAGTGGTTTCTGACACCGGACGAGCGTTCGCCACTCGTTGGAAGCTTCGGCCATCTTTTGGACCGTTTAGGGTCGCACCACAGTTCTCCCTCCAACGAGCTCGCTTCCCGACCTATACCTCCGGAAAACGTGTCAGGGAGCATGCCAGGAGTGTGGGTTGAAGTCCTCGGAGCACGAGACCCGAAGATCGAAAGACTTATGACCAATACGGAGCAAAGGGAAGAAACCGTCGGGGGACCGCTTTTTACCCCAGGACGAGAAAACTGAGTCCGGGGCATTCCCGCTCGCATTTTCTTGGGACGAGCACCGGAAGTCCTCGAGCTCAGCCTGGTTCCTTCGCTGCAAGTGCATTTCCAGTGGTTTCTGACACCGGACGAGCGTTCGCCACTCGTTGGAAGCTTCGGCCATCTTTTGGACCGTTTTGGGTCGCACCACAGTTCTCCCTCCAACGAGCTCGCTTCCCGACCTATACCTCCGGAAAACGTGTCAGGGAGCATGCCAGGAGTGTGGGTTGAAGTCCTCGGAGCACGAGACCCGAAGATCGAAAGACTTATGACCAATACGGAGCAAAGGGAAGAAACTGTCGGGGGACCGCTTTTTACCCCAGGACGAGAAAACTGAGTCCGGGGCATTCCCGCTCGCGTTTTCTTGGGACGAGCACCGGAAGTCCTCGAGCTCGGCTCGTTTCCTTCGCTGCAAGTGCATTTCCAGTGGTTTCTGACACCGGACGAGCGTTCGCCACTCGTTGGAAGCTTCGGCCATCTTTTGGACCGTTTTGGGTCGCACCACAGTTCTCCCTCCAACGAGCTCGCTTCCCGACCTATACCTCCGGAAAACGTGTCAGGGAGCATGCCAGGAGTGTGGGTTGAAGTCCTCGGAGCACGAGACCCGAAGATCGAAAGACTTATGACCAATACGGAGCAAAGGGAAGAAACCGTCGGGGGACCGCTTTTTACCCCAGGACGAGAAAACTGAGTCCGGGGCATTCCCGCTTGCGTTTTCTTGGGACGAGCACCGGAAGTCCTCGAGCTCAGCCCGTTTCCTTCGCTGCAAGTGCATTTCCAGTGGTTTCTGACACCGGACGAGCGTTCGCCACTCGTTGGAAGCTTCGGCCATCTTTTGGACCGTTTTGGGTCGCACCACAGTTCTCCCTCCAACGAGCTCGCTTCCCGACCTATACCTCCGGAAAACGTGTCAGGGAGCATGCCAGGAGTGTGGGTTGAAGTCCTCGGAGCACGAGACCCGAAGATCGAAAGACTTATGACCAATACGGAGCAAAGGGAAGAAACCGTCGGGGGACCGCTTTTTACCCCAGGACGAGAAAACTGAGTCCGGGGCATTCCCGCTCGCGTTTTCTTGGGACGAGCACCGGAAGTCCTCGAGCTCAGCCCGTTTCCTTCGCTGCAAGTGCATTTCCAGTGGTTTCTGACACGGGACGAGCATTCGCCACTCGTTGGAAGCTTCGGCCATCTTTTGGACCGTTTTGGGTCGCACCACAGTTCTCCCTCCAACGAGCTCGCTTCCCGACCTATACCTCCGGAAAACGTGTCAGGGAGCATGCCAGGAGTGTGGGTTGAAGTCCTCGGAGCACGAGACCCGAAGATCGAAAGACTTATGACCAATACGGAGCAAAGGGAAGAAACCGTCGGGGGACCGCTTTTTACCCCAGGACGAGAAAACTGAGTCCGGGGCATTCCCGCTCGCGTTTTCTTGGGACGAGCACCGGAAGTCCTCGAGCTCAGCCCGTTTCCTTCGCTGCAAGTGCATTTCCAGTGGTTTCTGACACCGGACGAGCGTTCGCCACTCGTTGGAAGCTTCGGCCATCTTTTGGACCGTTTTGGGTCGCACCACAGTTCTCCCTCCAACGAGCTCGCTTCCCGACCTATACCTCCGGAAAACGTGTCAGGGAGCATGCCAGGAGTGTGGGTTGAAGTCCTTGGAGCACGAGACCCGAAGATCGAAAGACTTATGACCAATACGGAGCAAAGGGAAGAAACCGTCGGGGGACCGCTTTTTACCCCAGGACGAGAAAACTGAGTCCGGGGCATTCCCGCTCGCGTTTTCTTGGGACGAGCACCGGAAGTCCTCGAGCTCAGCCCGTTTCCTTCGCTGCAAGTGCATTTCCAGTGGTTTCTGACACCGGACGAGCGTTCGCCACTCGTTGGAAGCTTCGGCCATCTTTTGGACCGTTTTGGGTCGCACCACAGTTCTCCCTCCAACGAGCTCGCTTCCCGACCTATACCTCCAGAAAACGTGTCAGGGAGCATGCCAGGAGTGTGGGTTGAAGTCCTCGGAGCACGAGACCCGAAGATCGAAAGACTTATGACCAATACGGAGCAAAGGGAAGAAACCGTCGGGGGACCGCTTTTTACCCCAGGACGAGAAAACTGAGTCCGGGGCATTCCCGCTCGCGTTTTCTTGGGACGAGCACCGGAAGTCCTCGAGCTCAGCCCGTTTCCTTCGCTGCAAGTGCATTTCCAGTGGTTTCTGACACCGGACGAGCGTTCGCCACTCGTTGGAAGCTTCGGCCATCTTTTGGACCGTTTTGGGTCGCACCACAGTTCTCCCTCCAACGAGCTCGCTTCCCGACCTATACCTCCGGAAAACGTGTCAGGGAGCATGCCAGGAGTGTGGGTTGAAGTCCTCGGAGCACGAGACCCGAAGATCGAAAGACTTATGACCAATACGGAGCAAAGGGAAGAAACCGTCGGGGGACCGCTTTTTACCCCAGGACGAGAAAACTGAGTCCAGGGCATTCCCGCTCGCGTTTTCTTGGGACAAGCACCGGAAGTCCTCGAGCTCAGCCCGTTTCCTTCGCTGCAAGTGCATTTCCAGTGGTTTCTGACACCGGACGAGCGTTCGCCGCTCGTTGGAAGCTTCGGCCATCTTTTGGACCGTTTTGGGTCGCACCACAGTTCTCCCTCCAACAAGCTCGCTTCCCGACCTATACCTCCGGAAAACGTGTCAGGGAGCATGCCAGAAGTGTGGGTTGAAGTCCTCGGAGCACGAGACCCGAAGATCGAAAGACTTATGACCAATACGGAGCAAAGGGAAGAAACCGTCGGGGGACCGCTTTTTACCCCAGGACGAGAAAACTGAGTCCGGGGCATTCCCGCTCGCGTTTTCTTGGGACGAGCACCGGAAGTCCTTGAGCTCAGCCCGTTTCCTTCGCTGCAAGTGCATTTCCAGTGGTTTCTGACACCGGACGAGCGTTCGCCACTCGTTGGAAGCTTCGGCCATCTTTTGGACCGTTTTGGGTCGCACCACAGTTCTCCCTCCAACGAGCTCGCTTCCCGACCTATACCTCCGGAAAACGTGTCAGGGAGCATGCCAGGAGTGTGGGTTGAAGTCCTCGGAGCACGAGACCCGAAGATCGAAAGACTTATGACCAATACGGAGCAAAGGGAAGAAACCGTCGGGGGACCGCTTTTTACCCCAGGACGAGAAAACTGAGTCCAGGGCATTCCCGCTCGCGTTTTCTTGGGACAAGCACCGGAAGTCCTCGAGCTCAGCCCGTTTCCTTCGCTGCAAGTGCATTTCCAGTGGTTTCTGACACCGGACGAGCGTTCGCCGCTCGTTGGAAGCTTCGGCCATCTTTTGGACCGTTTTGGGTCGCACCACAGTTCTCCCTCCAACAAGCTCGCTTCCCGACCTATACCTCCGGAAAACGTGTCAGGGAGCATGCCAGAAGTGTGGGTTGAAGTCCTCGGAGCACGAGACCCGAAGATCGAAAGACTTATGACCAATACGGAGCAAAGGGAAGAAACCGTCGGGGGACCGCTTTTTACCCCAGGACGAGAAAACTGAGTCCGGGGCATTCCCGCTCGCGTTTTCTTGGGACGAGCACCGGAAGTCCTCGAGCTCAGCCCGTTTCCTTCGCTGCAAGTGCATTTCCAGTGGTTTCTGACACTGGACGAGCGTTCGCCGCTCGTTGGAAGCTTCGGCCATCTTTTGGACCGTTTTGGGTCGCACCACAGTTCTCCCTCCAACGAGCTCGCTTCCCGACCTATACCTCCGGAAAACGTGTCAGGGAGCATGCCAGGAGTGTGGGTTGAAGTCCTCAGAGCACGAGACCCGAAGATCGAAAGACTTATGACCAATACGGAGCAAAGGGAAGAAACCGTCGGGGGACCGCTTTTTACCCCAGGACGAGAAAACTGAGTCCGGGGCATTCCCGCTCGCGTTTTCTTGGGACGAGCACCAGAAGTCCTCGAGCTCAGCCCGTTTCCTTCGCTGCAAGTGCATTTTCAGTGGTTTCTGACACCGGACGAGCGTTCGCCACTCGTTGGAAGCTTCGGCCATCTTTTGGACCGTTTTGGGTCGCACCACAGTTCTCCCTCCAACGAGCTCGCTTCCCGACCTATACCTCCGGAAAACGTGTCAGGGAGCATGCCAGGAGTGTGGGTTGAAGTCCTCGGAGCACGAGACCCGAAGATCGAAAGACTTATGACCAATACGGAGCAAAGGGAAGAAACCGTCGGGGGACCGCTTTTTACCCCAGGACGAGAAAACTGAGTCCGGGGCATTCCCGCTCGCGTTTTCTTGGGACGAGCACCGGAAGTCCTCGAGCTCAGCCCGTTTCCTTCGCTGCAAGTGCATTTCCAGTGGTTTCTGACACCGGACGAGCGTTCGCCGCTCGTTGGAAGCTTCGGCCATCTTTTGGACCGTTTTGGGTCGCACCACAGTTCTCCCTCCAACGAGCTCGCTTCCCGACCTATACCTCCGGAAAACGTGTCAGGGAGCATGCCAGGAGTGTGGGTTGAAGTCCTCGGAGCACGAGACCCGAAGATCGAAAGACTTATGACCAATACGGAGCAAAGGGAAGAAACCGTCGGGGGACCGCTTTTTACCCCAGGACGAGAAAACTGAGTCCGGGGCATTCCCGCTCGCGTTTTCTTGGGACGAGCACCGGAAGTCCTCGAGCTCAGCCCGTTTCCTTCGCTGCAAGTGCATTTCCAGTGGTTTCTGACACCGGACGAGCGTTCGCCGCTCGTTGGAAGCTTCGGCCATCTTTTGGACCGTTTTGGGTCGCACCACAGTTCTCCCTCCAACGAGCTCGCTTCCCGACCTATACCTCCGGAAAACGTGTCAGGGAGCATGCCAGGAGTGTGGGTTGAAGTTCTCGGAGCACGAGACCCGAAGATCGAAAGACTTATGACCAATACGGAGCAAAGGGAAGAAACCGTCGGGGGACCGCTTTTTACCCCAGGACGAGAAAACTGAGTCCGGGGCATTCCCGCTCGCGTTTTCTTGGGACGAGCACCGGAAGTCCTCGAGCTCAGCCCGTTTCCTTCGCTGCAAGTGCATTTCCAGTGGTTTCTGACACCGGACGAGCGTTCGCCACTCGTTGGAAGCTTCGGCCATCTTTTGGACCGTTTTGGGTCGCACCACAGTTCTCCCTCCAACGAGCTCGCTTCCCGACCTATACCTCCGGAAAACGTGTCAGGGAGCATGCCAGGAGTGTGGGTTGAAGTCCTCGGAGCACGAGACCCGAAGATCGAAAGACTTATGACCAATACGGAGCAAAGGGAAGAAACCGTCGGGGGACCGCTTTTTACCCCAGGACGAGAAAACTGAGTCCGGGGCATTCCCGCTCGCGTTTTCTTGGGACGAGCACCGGAAGTCCTCGAGCTCAGCCCGTTTCCTTCGCTGCAAGTGCATTTCCAGTGGTTTCTGACACTGGACGAGCGTTCGCCGCTCGTTGGAAGCTTCGGCCATCTTTTGGACCGTTTTGGGTCGCACCACAGTTCTCCCTCCAACGAGCTCGCTTCCCGACCTATACCTCCGGAAAACGTGTCAGGGAGCATGCCAGGAGTGTGGGTTGAAGTCCTCGGAGCACGAGACCCGAAGATCGAAAGACTTATGACCAATACGGAGCAAAGGGAAGAAACCGTCGGGGGACCGCTTTTTACCCCAGGACGAGAAAACTGAGTCCGGGGCATTCCCGCTCGCGTTTTCTTGGGACGAGCACCGGAAGTCCTCGAGCTCAGCCCGTTTCCTTCGCTGCAAGTGCATTTTCAGTGGTTTCTGACACCGGACGAGCGTTCGCCACTCGTTGGAAGCTTCGGCCATCTTTTGGACCGTTTTGGGTCGCACCACAGTTCTCCCTCCAACGAGCTCGCTTCCCGACCTATACCTCCGGAAAACGTGTCAGGGAGCATGCCAGGAGTGTGGGTTGAAGTCCTCGGAGCACGAGACCCGAAGATCGAAAGACTTATGACCAATACGGAGCAAAGGGAAGAAACCGTCGGGGGACCGCTTTTTACCCCAGGACGAGAAAACTGAGTCCGGGGCATTCCCGCTCGCGTTTTCTTGGGACGAGCACCGGAAGTCCTCGAGCTCAGCCCGTTTCCTTCGCTGCAAGTGCATTTCCAGTGGTTTCTGACACCGGACGAGCGTTCGCCGCTCGTTGGAAGCTTCGGCCATCTTTTGGACCGTTTTGGGTCGCACCACAGTTCTCCCTCCAACGAGCTCGCTTCCCGACCTATACCTCCGGAAAACGTGTCAGGGAGCATGCCAGGAGTGTGGGTTGAAGTCCTCGGAGCACGAGACCCGAAGATCGAAAGACTTATGACCAATACGGAGCAAAGGGAAGAAACCGTCGGGGGACCGCTTTTTACCCCAGGACGAGAAAACTGAGTCCGGGGCATTCCCGCTCGCGTTTTCTTGGGACGAGCACCGGAAGTCCTCGAGCTCAGCCCGTTTCCTTCGCTGCAAGTGCATTTCCAGTGGTTTCTGACACCGGACGAGCGTTCGCCGCTCGTTGGAAGCTTCGGCCATCTTTTGGACCGTTTTGGGTCGCACCACAGTTCTCCCTCCAACGAGCTCGCTTCCCGACCTATACCTCCGGAAAACGTGTCAGGGAGCATGCCAGGAGTGTGGGTTGAAGTTCTCGGAGCACGAGACCCGAAGATCGAAAGACTTATGACCAATACGGAGCAAAGGGAAGAAACCGTCGGGGGACCGCTTTTTACCCCAGGACGAGAAAACTGAGTCCGGGGCATTCCCGCTCGCGTTTTCTTGGGACGAGCACCGGAAGTCCTCGAGCTCAGCCCGTTTCCTTCGCTGCAAGTGCATTTCCAGTGGTTTCTGACACCGGACGAGCGTTCGCCACTCGTTGGAAGCTTCGGCCATCTTTTGGACCGTTTTGGGTCGCACCACAGTTCTCCCTCCAACGAGCTCGCTTCCCGACCTATACCTCCGGAAAACGTGTCAGGGAGCATGCCAGGAGTGTGGGTTGAAGTCCTCGGAGCACGAGACCCGAAGATCGAAAGACTTATGACCAATACGGAGCAAAGGGAAGAAACCGTCGGGGGACCGCTTTTTACCCCAGGACGAGAAAACTGAGTCCGGGGCATTCCCGCTCGCGTTTTCTTTAGACGAGCACCGGAAGTCCTCGAGCTCAGCCCGTTTCCTTCGCTGCAAGTGCATTTCCAGTGGTTTCTGACACCGGACGAGCGTTCGCCGCTCGTTGGAAGCTTCGGCCATCTTTTGGACCGTTTTGGGTCGCACCACAGTTCTCCCTCCAACGAGCTCGCTTCCCGACCTATACCTCCGGAAAACGTGTCAGGGAGCATGCCAGGAGTGTGGGTTGAAGTCCTCGGAGCACGAGACCCGAAGATCAAAAGACTTATGACCAATACGGAGCAAAGGGAAGAAACCGTCGGGGGACCGCTTTTTACCCCAGGACGAGAAAACTGAGTCCGGGGCATTCCCGCTCGCGTTTTCTTGGGACGAGCACCGGAAGTCCTTGAGCTCAGCCCGTTTCCTTCGCTGCAAGTGCATTTCCAGTGGTTTCTGACACCGGACGAGCGTTCGCCGCTCGTTGGAAGCTTCGGCCATCTTTTGGACCGTTTTGGGTCGCACCACAGTTCTCCCTCCAACGAGCTCGCTTCCCGACCTATACCTCCGGAAAACGTGTCAGGGAGCATGCCAGGAGTGTGGGTTGAAGTCCTCGGAGCACGAGACCCGAAGATCGAAAGACTTATGACCAATACGGAGCAAAGGGAAGAAACCGTCGGGGGACCGCTTTTTACCCCAGGACGAGAAAACTGAGTCCGGGGCATTCCCGCTCGCGTTTTCTTGGGACGAGCACCGGAAGTCCTCGAGCTCAGCCCGTTTCCTTCGCTGCAAGTGCATTTCCAGTGGTTTCTGACACCGGACGAGCGTTCGCCGCTCGTTGGAAGCTTCGGCCATCTTTTGGACCGTTTTGGGTCGCACCACAGTTCTCCCTCCAACGAGCTCGCTTCCCGACCTATACCTCCGGAAAACGTGTCAGGGAGCATGCCAGGAGTGTGGGTTGAAGTCCTCGGAGCACGAGTCCCGAAGATCGAAAGACTTATGACCAATACGGAGCAAAGGGAAGAAACCGTCGGGGGACCGCTTTTTACCCCAGGACGAGAAAACTGAGTCCGGGGCATTCCCGCTCGCGTTTTCTTGGGACGAGCACCGGAAGTCCTCGAGCTCAGCCCGTTTCCTTCGCTGCAAGTGCATTTCCAGTGGTTTCTGACACCGGACGAGCGTTCGCCGCTCGTTGGAAGCTTCGGCCATCTTTTGGACCGTTTTGGGTCGCACCACAGTTCTCCCTCCAACGAGCTCGCTTTCCGACCTATACCACCAGAAAACGTGTCAGGGAGCATGCCAGGAGTGTGGGTTGAAGTCCTCGGAGCACGAGACCCGAAGATCGAAAGACTTATGACCAATACGGACTAAGGGAAGAAACCGTCGAGGGACCGCTTTTTAACCCAGGACGAGAAAACTGAGTCCGGGGCATTCCCGCTCGCGTTTACTTGGGACGAGCACCGGAAGTCCTCGAGCTCAGCCCGTTTCCTTCGCTGCAAGTGCATTTCCAGTGGTTTCTGACACCGGACGAGCGTTCGCTGCTCGTTGGAAGCTTCGGCCATCTTTTGGACCGTTTTGGGTCGCACCACAGTTCTCCCTCCAACGAGCTCGCTTCCCGACCTATACCTCCGGAAAACGTGTCAGGGAGCATGCCAGGAGTGTGGGTTGAAGTCCTCGGAGCACGAGACCCGAAGATCGAAAGACTTATGACCAATACGGAGCAAAGGGAAGAAACCGTCGGGGGACCGCTTTTTACCCCAGGACGAGAAAACTGAGTCCGGGGCATTCCCGCTCGCGTTTTCTTGGGACGAGCACCGGAAGTCCTCGAGCTCAGCCCGTTTCCTTCGCTGCAAGTGCATTTCCAGTGGTTTCTGACACCGGACGAGCGTTCGCCACTCGTTGGAAGCTTCGGCCATGTTTTGGACCGTTTTGGGTCGCACCACAGTTCTCCCTCCAACGAGCTCGCTTCCCGACCTATACCTCCGGAAAACGTGTCAGGGAGCATGCCAGGAGTGTGGGTTGAAGTCCTCGGAGCACGAGACCCGAAGATCGAAAGACTTATGACCAATACGGAGCAAAGGGAAGAAACCGTCGGGGGACCGCTTTTTACCCCAGGACGAGAAAACTGAGTCCGGGGCATTCCCGCTCGCGTTTTCTTGGGACGAGCACCGGAAGTCCTCGAGCTCAGCCCGTTTCCTTCGCTGCAAGTGCATTTCCAGTGGTTTCTGACACCGGACGAGCGTTCGCCACTCGTTGGAAGCTTCGGCCATCTTTTGGACCGTTTTGGGTCGCACCACAGTTCTCCCTCCAACGAGCTCGCTTCCCGACCTATACCTCCGGAAAACGTGTCAGGGAGCATGCCAGGAGTGTGGGTTGAAGTCCTCGGAGCACGAGACCCGAAGATCGAAAGACTTATAACCAATACGGAGCAAAGGGAAGAAACCGTCGGGGGACCGCTTTTTACCCCAGGACGAGAAAATTGAGTCCGGGGCATTCCCGCTCGCGTTTTCTTGGGACGAGCACCGGAAGTCCTTGAGCTTAGCCCGTTTCCTTCGCTGCAAGTGCATTTCCAGTGGTTTCTGACACCGGACGAGCGTTCGCCACTCGTTGGAAGCTTCGGCCATCTTTTGGACCGTTTTGGGTCGCACCACAGTTCTCCCTCCAACGAGCTCGCTTCCCGACCTATACTTCCGCAAAACGGGTCAGGGAGCATGCCAGGAGTGTGGGTTGAAGTCCACGGAGCACGAGACCCGAAGATCGAAAGACTTATGACCAATACGGAGCAAAGGGAAGAAACCGTCGGGGGACCGCTTTTTACCCCAGGACGAGAAAACTGAGTCCGGGGCATTCCCGCTCGCGTTTTCTTGGGACGAGCACCGGAAGTCCTCGAGCTCAGCCCGTTTCCTTCGCTGCAAGTGCATTTCCAGTGGTTTCTGACACCGGACGAGCGTTCGCCACTCGTTGGAAGCTTCGGCCATCTTTTGGACCGTTTTGGGTCGCACCACAGTTCTCCCTCCAACGAGCTCGCTTCCCGACCTATACCTCCGGAAAACGTGTCAGGGAGCATGCCAGGAGTGTGGGTTGAAGTCTTCGGAGCACGAGACCCGAAGATCGAAAGACTTATGACCAATACGGAGCAAAGGGAAGAAACCGTCGGGGGACCGCTTTTTACCCCAGGACGAGAAAACTGAGTCCGGGACATTCCCGCTCGCGTTTTCTTGGGACGAGACCGGAAGTCCTCGAGCTCAGCCCGTTTCCTTCGCTGCAAGTGCATTACCAGTGGTTTCTGACACCGGACGAGCGTTCGCCACTCGTCGGAAGCTTCGGCCATCTTTTGGACCGTTTTGGGTCGCACCACAGTTCTCCCTCCAACGTGCTCGCTTCCCGACCTATACCTCCGGAAAACGTGTCAGGGAGCATGCCAGGAGTGTGGGTTGAAGTCCTCGGAGCACGAGACCCGAAGATCGAAAGACTTATGACCAATACGGAGCAAAGGGAAGAAACCGTCGGGGGACCGCTTTTTACCCTAGGACGAGAAAACTGAGTCCGGGGCATTCCCGCTCGCGTTTTCTTGGGACGAGCACCGGAAGTCCTCGAGCTCAGCCCGTTTCCTTCGCTGCAAGTGCATTTCCAGTGGTTTCTGACACCGGACGAGCGTTCGCCACTCGTTGGAAGCTTCGGCCATCTTTTGGACCGTTTTGGGTCGCACCACAGTTCTCCCTCCAACGAGCTCGCTTCCCGACCTATACCTCCGGAAAACGTGTCAGGGAGCATGCCAGGAGTGTGGGTTGAAGTCCTCGGAGCACGAGACCCGAAGATCGAAAGACTTATGACCAATACGGAGCAAAGGGAAGAAACCGTCGGGGGACCGCTTTTTACCCCAGGACGAGAAAACTGAGTCCGGGGCATTCCCGCTCGCGTTTTCTTGGGACGAGCACCGGAAGTCCTCGAGCTCAGCCCGTTTCCTTCGCTGCAAGTGCATTTCCAGTGGTTTCTGACACCGGACGAGCGTTCGCCACTCGTTGGAAGCTTCGGCCATCTTTTGGACCGTTTTGGGTCGCACCACAGTTCTCCCTCCAACGAGCTCGCTTCCCGACCTATACCTCCGGAAAACGTGTCAGGGAGCATGCCAGGAGTGTGGGTTGAAGTCCACGGAGCACGAGACCCGAAGATCGAAAGACTTATGACCAATACGGAGCAAAGGGAAGAAACCGTCGGGGGACCGCTTTTTACCCCAGGACGAGAAAACTGAGTCCGGGGCATTCCCGCTCGCGTTTTCTTGGGACGAGCACCGGAAGTCCTCGAGCTCAGCCCGTTTCCTTCGCTGCAAGTGCATTTCCAGTGGTTTCTGACACCGGACGAGCGTTCGCCACTCGTTGGAAGCTTCGGCAATCTTTTGGACCGTTTTGGGTCGCACCACAATTCTCCCTCCACCGAGCTCGCTTCCCGACCTATACCTCCGGAAAACGTGTCAGGGAGCATGCTAGAAGTGTGGGTTGAAGTCCTCGGAGCACGAGACCCGAAGATCGAAAGACTTATGACCAATACGGAGCAAAGGGAAGAAACCGTCGGGGGACCGCTTTTTACCCCAGGACGGGAAAACTGAGTCCGGGGCATTCCCGCTCGCGTTTTCTTGGGACGAGCACCGGAAGTCCTCGAGCTCAGCCTGTTTCCTTCGCTGCAAGTGCGTTTGCATTGGTTTCTGACACCGGACGAGCGTTCGCCACTCGTTGGAAGCTTCGGCCATCTTTTGGACGGTTTTGGTTCGCACCACAGTTCTCCCTCAAACGAGCTCGCTTCCCGACCTATACCTCCGGAAAACGTGTCAGGGAGCATGCCAGGAGTGTGGGTTGAAGTCCTCGGAGCACGAGACCCTAAGATCGAAAGACTTATGACCAATACGGAGCAAAGGGAAGAAACCGTCGGGGGACCGCTTTTTACCCCAGGACGAGAAAACTGAGTCCGGGGCATTCCCGCTCGCGTTTTCTTGGGACGAGCACCGGAAGTCCTCGAGCTCAGCCCGTTTCCTTCGCTGCAAGTGCATTTCCAGTGGTTTCTGACACCGGACGAGCGTTCGCCACTCGTTGGAAGCTTCGGCCATCTTTTGGACCGTTTTGGGTCGCACCACAGTTCTCCCTCCAACGAGCTCGCTTCCCGACCTATACCTCCGGAAAACGTGTCAGGGAGCATGCCAGGAGTGTGGATTGAAGTCCTCGGAGCACGAGACCCTAAGATCGAAAGACTAATGACCAATACGGAGCAAAGGGAAGAAACCGTCGGGGGACCGCTTTTTACCCCAGGACGAGAAAACTGAGTCCGGGGCATTCCCGCTCGCGTTTTCTTGGGACGAGCACTGGAAGTCCTCGAGCTCAGCCCGTTTCCTTCGCTGCAAGTGCATTTCCAGTGGTTTCTGACACCGGACGAGCGTTCGCCACTCGTTGGAAGCTTCGGCCATCTTTTGGACCGTTTTGGGTCGCACCACAGTTCTCCCTCCAACGAGCTCGCTTCCCGACCTATACCTCCGGAAAACGTGTCAGAGAGCATGCCAGGAGTGTGGGTTGAAGTCCTCGGAGCACGAGACCCGAAGATCGAAAGACTTATGACCAATACGGAGCAAAGGGAAGAAACCGTCGGGGGACCGCTATTTACCCCAGGACGAGAAAACTGAGTCCGGGGCATTCCCGCTCGCGTTTTCTTGGGACGAGCATCGGAAGTCCTCGAGCTCAGCCCGTTTCCTTCGCTGCAAGTGCATTTCCAGTGGTTTCTGACACCGGACGAGCGTTCGCCACTCGTTGGAAGCTTCGGCTCTTTTGGACCGTTTTGGGTCGAACCACAGTTCTCCCTCCAACGAGCTCGCTTCCCGACCTATACCTCCGGAAAACGTGTCAGGGAGCATGCCAGGAGTGTGGGTTGAAGTCCTCGGAGCACGAGACCCGAAGATCGAAAGACTTATGACCAATACGGAGCAAAGGGAAGAAACCGTCGGGGGACCGCTTTTTACAACAGGACGAGAAAACTGAGTCCGGGGCATTCCCGCTCGCGTTTTCTTGGGACGAGCACCGGAAGTCCTCGAGCTCAGCCCGTTTCTTTCGCTGCAAGTGCATTTCCAGTGGTTTCTGACACCGGACGAGCGTTCGCCACTCGTTGGAAGCTTCGGCCATCTTTTGGACCGTTTTGGGTCGCACCACAGTTCTCCCTCCAACGAGCTCGCTTCCCGACCTATACCTCCGGAAAACGTGTCAGGGAGCATGCCAGGAGTGTGGGTTGAAGTCCTCGGAGCACGAGACCCTAAGATCGAAAGACTTATAACCAATACGGAGCAAAGGGAAGAAACCGTCGGGGGATCGCTTTTTACCCCAGGACGGGAAAACTGAGTCCGGGGCATTCCCGCTCGCGTTTTCTTGGGACGAGCACCGGAAGTCCTCGAGCTCAGCCCGTTTCCTTCGCTGCAAGTGCATTTCCATTGGTTTCTGACACCGGACGAGCGTTCGCCACTCGTTGGAAGCTTCGGCCATCTTTTGGACCGTTTTGGGTCGCACCACAGTTCTCCCTCCAACGAGCTCGCTTCCCGACCTATACCTCCGGAAAACGTGTCAGAGAGCATGCCAGGAGTGTGGGTTGAAGTCCTCGGAGCACGAGACCCGAAGATCGAAAGACTTATGACCAATACGGAGCAAAGGGAAGAAACCGTCGGGGGACCGCTATTTACCCCAGGACGAGAAAACTGAGTCCGGGGCATTCCCGCTCGCGTTTTCTTGGGACGAGCACCGGAAGTCCTCGAGCTCAGCCCGTTTCCTTCGCTGCAAGTGCATTTCCAGTGGTTTCTGACACCGGACGAGCGTTCGCCACTCGTTGGAAGCTTCGGCCATCTTTTGGACCGTTTTGGGTCGCACCACAGTTCTCCCTCCAACGAGCTCGCTTCCCGACCTATACCTCCGGAAAACGTGTCAGGGAGCATGCCAGGAGTGTGGGTTGAAGTCCTCGGAGCACGAGACCCGAAGATCGAAAGACTTATGACCAATACGGAGCAAAGGGAAGAAACCGTCGGGGGACCGCTATTTACCCCAGGACGAGAAAACTGAGTCCGGGGCATTCCCGCTCACGTTTTCTTGGGACGAGCACCGGAAGTCCTCGAGCTCAGCCCGTTTCCTTCGCTGCAAGTGCATTTCCAGTGGTTTCTGACACCGGACGAGCGTTCGCCACTCGTTGGAAGCTTCGACCATCTTTTGGACCGTTTTGGGTCGCACCACAGTTCTCCCTCCAACGAGCTCGCTTCCCGACCTATACCTCCGGAAAACGTGTCAGGGAGCACCCCAGGAGTGTGGGTTGAAGTCCTCGGAGCACGAGACCCGAAGATCGAAAGACTTATGACCAATACGGAGCAAAGGGTAGAAACCGTCGGGGGACCGCTTTTTACCCCAGGACGGGAAAACTGAGTCCGGGGCATTCCCGCTCGCGTTTTCATGGGACGAGCACCGGAAGTCCTCGAGCTCAGCCCGTTTCCTTCGCTGCAAGTGCATTTCCAGTGGTTTCTGACACCGGACGAGCGTTCGCCACTCGTTGGAAGCTTCGGCCATCTTTTGGACCGTTTTGGGTCGCACCACAGTTCTCCCTCCAACGAGCGCGCTTCCCGACCTATACCTCCGGAAAACGTGTCAGGGAGCATCCCAGGAGTGTGGGTTGAAGTCCTCGGAGCACGAGACCCGAAGATCGAAAGACTTATGACCAATACGGAGCAAAGGGTAGAAACCGTCGGGGGACCGCTTTTTACCCCAGGACGAGAAAACTGAGTCCGGGGCATTCCCGCTCGCGTTTTCTTGGGACGAGCACCGGAAGTCCTCGAGCTCAGCCCGTTTCCTTCGCTGCAAGTGCATTTCCAGTGGTTTCTGACACCGGACGAGCGTTCGCCACTCGTTGGAAGCTTCGGCCATCTTTTGGACCGTTTTGGGTCGCACCACAGTTCTCCCTCCAACGAGCTCGCTTCCCGACCTATACCTCCGGAAAACGTGTCAGGGAGCATCCCAGGAGTGTGGGTTGAAGTCCTCGGAGCACGAGACCCGAAGATCGAAAGACTTATGACCAATACGGAGCAAAGGGTAGAAACCGTTGGGGGACCGCTTTTTACCCCAGGACGAGAAAACTGAGTCCGGGGCATTCCCGCTCGCGTTTTCTTGGGACGAGCACCGGAAGTCCTCGAGCTCAGCCCGTTTCCTTCGCTGCAAGTGCATTTCCAGTGGTTTCTGACACCGGACGAGCGTTCGCCACTCGTTGGAAGCTTCGGCCATCTTTTGGACCGTTTTGGGTCGCACCACAGTTCTCCCTCCAACGAGCTCGCTTCCCGACCTATACCTCCGGAAAACGTGTCAGGGAGCATGCCAGGAGTGTGGGTTGAAGTCCTCGGAGCACGAGACCCGAAGATCGAAAGACTTATGACCAATACGGAGCAAAGGGAAGAAACCGTCGGGGGACCGCTTTTTACCCCAGGACGAGAAAACTGAGTCCGGGGCATTCCCGCTCGCGTTTTCTTGGGACGAGCACCGGAAGTCCTCGAGCTCAGCCCGTTTCCTTCGCTGCAAGTGCATTTCCAGTGGTTTCTGACACCGGACGAGCGTTCACCACTCGTTGGAAGCTTCGGCCATCTTTTGGACCGTTTTGGGTCGCACCACAGTTCTCCCTCCAACGAGCTCGCTTCCCGACCTATACCTCCGGAAAACGTGTCAGGGAGCATGCCAGGAGTGTGGGTTGAAGTCCTCGGAGCACGAGACCCGAAGATCGAAAGACTTATGACCAATACGGAGCAAAGGGAAGAAACCGTCGGGGGACCGCTTTTTACCCCATGACGAGAAAACTGAGTCCGGGGCATTCCCGCTCGCGTTTTCTTGGGACGAGCACCGGAAGTCCTCGAGCTCAGCCCGTTTCCTTCGCTGCAAGTGCATTTCCAGTGGTTTCTGACACCGGACGAGCGTTCGCCACTCGTTGGAAGCTTCGGCCATCTTTTGGACCGTTTTGGGTCGCACCACAGTTCTCCCTCCAACGAGCTCGCTTCCCGACCTATACCTCCGGAAAACGTGTCAGGGAGCATGCCAGGAGGGTGGGTTGAAGTCCTCGGAGCACGAGACCCGAAGATCGAAAGACTTATGACCAATACGGAGCAAAGGGAAGAAACCGTCGGGGGACTGCTTTTTACCCCAGGACGAGAAAACTGAGTCCGGGGCATTCCCGCTCGCGTGTTCTTGGGACGAGCATCGGAAGTCCTCGAGCTCAGCCCGTTTCCTTCGCTGCAAGTGCATTTCCAGTGGTTTCTGACACCGGACGAGCGTTCGCCACTCGTTGGAAGCTTCGGCCATCTTTTGGACCGTTTTGGGTCGCACCACAGTTCTCCCTCCAACGAGCTCGCTTCCCGACCTATACCTCCGGAAAACGTGTCAGGGAGCATGCCAGGAGTGTGGGTTGAAGTCCTCGGAGCACGAGACCCGAAGATCGAAAGACTTATGACCAATACGGAGCAAAGGGAAGAAACCGTCGGGGACCGCTTTTTACCCCAGGACGAGAAAACTGAGTCCGGGGCATTCCCGCTCGCGTTTTCTTGAGACGAGCACCGGAAGTCCTCGAGCTCAGCCCGTTTCCTTCACTGCAAGTGCATTTCCAGTGGTTTCTGACACCGGACGAGCGTTCGCCACTCGTTGGAAGCTTCGGCGATCTTTTGGACCGTTTTGGGTCGCACCACAGTTCTCCCTCCAACGAGCTCGCTTCCCGACCTATACCTCCGGAAAACGTGTCAGGGAGCATGCCAGGAGTGTGGGTTGAAGTCCTCGGAGCACGAGACCCGAAGATCGAAAGACTTATGACCAATACGGAGCAAAGGGAAGAAACCGTCGGGGGACCGCTTTTTACTCCAGGACGAGAAAACTGAGTCCAGGGCATTCCCGCTCGCGTTTTCTTGGAACGAGCACCGGAAGTCCTCGAGCTCAGCCCGTTTCCTTCGCTGCAAGTGCATTTCCAGTGGTTTCTGACACCGGACGAGCGTTCGCCACTCGTTGGAAGCTTCGGCCATCTTTTGGACCGTTTTCGGTCGCACCACAGTTCTCCCTCCAACGAGCTCGCTTCCCGACCTATACCTCCGGAAAACGTGTCAAGGAGCATGCCAGGAGTGTGGGTTGAAGTCCTCGGAGCACGAGACCCGAAGATCGAAAGACTTATGACCAATACGGAGCAAAGGGAAGAAACCGTCGGGGGACCGCTTTTTACCCCAGGACGAGAAAACTGAGTCCGGGGCATTCCCGCTCGCGTTTTCTTGGGACGAGCACCGGAAGTCCTCGAGCTCAGCCCGTTTCCTTCGCTGCAAGTGCATTTCCAGTGGTTTCTAACAACGGACGAGCGTTCGCCACTCGTTGGAAGCTTCGGCCATCTTTTGGACCGTTTTGGGTCGCACCACAGTTCTCCCTCCAACGAGCTCGCTTCCCGACCTATACCTCCGGAAAACGTGTCAGAGAGCATGCCAGGAGTGTGGGTTTAAGTCCTCGGAGCACGAGACCCGAAGATCGAAAGACTTATGACCAATACGGAGCAAAGGGAAGAAACCGTCGGGGGACCGCTTTTTACCCCTGGACGAGAAAACTGAGTCCGGGGCATTCCCGCTCGCGTTTTCTTGGGACGAGCACCGGAAGTCCTCGAGCTCAGCCCGTTTCCTTCGCTGCAAGTGCATTTCCAGCGGTTTCTGACACCGGACGAGCGTTCGCCACTCGTTGGAAGCTTCGGCCATCTTTTGGACCGTTTTGGGTCGCACCACAGTTCTCCCTCCAACGAGCTCGCTTCCCGACCTATACCTCCGGAAAACGTGTCAGGGAGCATGCCAGGAGTGTGGGTTGAAGTCCTCGGAGCACGAGACCCGAAGATCGAAAGACTTATGACCAATACGGAGCAAAGGGAAGAAACCGTCGGGGGACCGCTTTTTACCACAGGACGAGAAAACTGAGGCCGGGGCATTCCCGCTCGCGTTTTCTTGGAACGAGCACCGGAAGTCCTCGAGCTCAGCCCGTTTCCTTCGCTGCAAGTGCATTTCCAGTGGTTTCTGACACCGGACGAGCGTTCGCCACTCGTTGGAAGCTTCGGCCATCTTTTGGACCGTTTTGGGTCGCACCACAGTTCTCCCTCCAACGAGCTCGCTTCCCGACCTATACCTCCAGAAAACGTGTCAGGGAGCATGCCAGGAGTGTGGGTTGAAGTCCTCGGAGCACGAGACCCGAAGATCGAAAGACTTATGACCAATACGGAGCAAAGGGAAGAAACCGTCGAGGGACCGCTTTTTACCCCAGGACGAGAAAACTGAGTCCGGGGCATTCCCGCTCGCGTTTTCTTGGGACGAGCACCGGAAGTCCTCGAGCTCAGCCCGTTTCCTTCGCTGCAAGTGCATTTCCAGTGGTTTCTGACACCGGACGAGCGTTCGCCACTCGTTGGAAGCTTCGGCCATCTTTTGGACCGTTTTGGGTCGCACCACAGTTCTCCCTCCAACGAGCTCGCTTCCCGACCTATACCTCCGGAAAACGTGTCAGGGAGCATGCCAGGAGTGTGGGTTGAAGTCCTCGGAGCACGAGACCCGAAGATCGAAAGACTTATGACCAATACGGAGCAAAGGGAAGAAACCGTCGGGGGACCGCTTTTTACCCCAGGACGAGAAAACTGAGTCCGGGGCATTCCCGCTCGCGGTTTCTTGGGACGAGCACCGGAAGTCCTCGAGCTCAGCCCGTTTCCTTCGCTGCAAGTGCATTTCCAGTGGTTTCTGACACCGGACGAGCGTTCGCCACTCGTTGGAAGCTTCGGCCATCTTTTGGACCGTTTTGGGTCGCACCACAGTTCTCCCTCCAACGAGCTCGCTTCCCGACCTATACCTCCGGAAAACGTGCCAGGGAGCATGCCAGGAGTGTGGGTTGAAGTCCTCGGAGCACGAGACCCGAAGATCGAAAGACTTATGACCAATACGGAGCAAAGGGAAGAAACCGTCGGGGGACCGCTTTTTACCCCAGGACGAGAAAACTGAGTCCGGGGCATTCCCGCTCGCGTTTTCTTGGGACGAGCACCGGAAGTCCTCGAGCTCAGCCCGTTTCCTTCGCTGCAAGTGCATTTCCAGTGGTTTCTGACACCGGACGAGCGTTCGCCACTCGTTGGAAGCTTCGGCCATCTTTTGGACCGTTTTGGGTCGCACCACAGTTCTCCCTCCAACGAGCTCGCTTCCCGACCTATACCTCCGGAAAACGTGTCAGAGAGCATGCCAGGAGTGTGGGTTTAAGTCCTCGGAGCACGAGACCCGAAGATCGAAAGACTTATGACCAATACGGAGCAAAGGGAAGAAACCGTCGGGGGGACCGCTTTTTACCCCTGGACGAGAAAACTGAGTCCGGGGCATTCCCGCTCGCGTTTTCTTGGGACGAGCACCGGAAGTCCTCGAGCTCAGCCCGTTTCCTTCGCTGCAAGTGCATTTCCAGCGGTTTCTGACACCGGACGAGCGTTCGCCACTCGTTGGAAGCTTCGGCCATCTTTTGGACCGTTTTGGGTCGCACCACAGTTCTCCCTCCAACGAGCTCGCTTCCCGACCTATACCTCCGGAAAACGTGTCAGGGAGCATGACAGGAGTGTGGGTTGAAGTCCTCGGAGCACGAGACCCGAAGATCGAAAGACTTATGACCAATACGGACCAAAGGGAAGAAACCGTCGGGGGACCGCTTTTTACCCCAGGACGAGAAAACTGAGGCCGGGGCATTCCCGCTCGCGTTTTCTTGGGACGAGCACAAGAAGTCCTCGAGCTCAGCCCGTTTCCTTCGCTGCAAGTGCATTTCCAGTGGTTTCTGACACCGGACGAGCGTTCGCCACTCGTTGGAAGCTTCGGCCATCTTTTGGACCGTTTTGGGTCGCACCACAGTTCTCCCTCCAACGAGCTCGCTTCCCGACCTATACCTCCGGAAAACGTGTCAGGGAGCATGCCAGGAGGGTGGGTTGAAGTCCTCGGAGCACGAGACCCGAAGATCGAAAGACTTATGACCAATACGGAGCAAAGGGAAGAAACCGTCGGGGGACTGCTTTTTACCCCAGGACAAGAAAACTGAGTCCGGGGCATTCCCGCTCGCGTTTTCTTGGGACGAGCATCGGAAGTCCTCGAGCTCAGCCCGTTTCCTTCGCTGCAAGTGCATTTCCAGTGGTTTCTAACACCGGACGAGCGTTCGCCACTCGTTGGAAGCTTCGGCCATCTTTTGGACCGTTTTGGGTCGCACCACAGTTCTCCCTCCAACGAGCTCGCTTCCCGACCTATACCTCCGGAAAACGTGTCAGGGAGCATGCCAGGAGTGTGGGTTGAAGTCCTCGGAGCACGAGACCCGAAGATCGAAAGACTTATGACCAATACGGAGCAAAGGGAAGAAACTGTCGGGGGACCGCTTTTTACCCCAGGACGAGAAAACTGAGTCCGGGGCATTCCCGCTCGCGTTTTCTTGGGACGAGCACCGGAAGTCCTCGAGCTCAGCCCGTTTCCTTCGCTGCAAGTGCATTTCCAGTGGTTTCTGACACCGGACGAGCGTTCGCCACTCGTTGGAAGCTTCGGCCATGTTTTGGACCGTTTTGGGTCGCACCACAGTTCTCCCTCCAACGAGCTCGCTTCCCGACCTATACCTCCGGAAAACGTGTCAGGGAGCATGCCAGGAGTGTGGGTTGAAGTCCTCGGAGCACGAGACCCGAAGATCGAAAGACTTATGACCAATACGGAGCAAAGGGAAGAAACCGTCGGGGGACCGCTTTTTACCCCAGGACGAGAAAACTGAGTCCGGGGCATTCCCGCTCGCGTTTTCTTGGGACGAGCACCGGAAGTCCTCAAGCTCAGCCCGTTTCCTTCGCTGAAAGTGCATTTCCAGTGGTTTCTGACACCGGACGAGCGTTCGCCACTCGTTGGAAGCTTCGGCCATCTTTTGGACCGTTTTGGGTCGCACCACAGTTCTCCCTCCAACGAGCTCGCTTCCCGACCTATACCTCCGGAAAACGTGTCAGGGAGCATGCCAGGAGTGTGGGTTGAAGTCCTCGGAGCACGAGACCCGAAGATCGAAAGACTTATGACCAATACGGAGCAAAGGGAAGAAACCGTCGGGGGACCGCTTTTTACCCCAGGACGAGAAAACTGAGTCCGGGGCATTCCCGCTCGCGTTTTCTTGGGACGAGCACCGGAAGTCCTCGAGCTCAGCCCGTTTCCTTCGCTGCAAGTGCATTTCCAGTGGTTTCTGACACCGGACGAGCGTTCGCCACTCGTTGGAAGCTTCGGCCATCTTTTGGACCGTTTTGGGTCGGACCACAGTTCTCCATCCAACGAGCTCGCTTCCCGACCTATACCTCCGGAAAACGTGTCAGGGAGCATGCCAGGAGTGTGGGTTGAAGTCCTCGGAGCACGAGACCCGAAGATCGAAAGACTTATGACCAATACGGAGCAAAGGGAAGAAACCGTCGGGGGACCGCTTTTTACCCCAGGACGAGAAAACTGAGTCCGGGGCATTCCCGCTCGCGTTTTCTTGGGACGAGCACCGGAAGTCCTCGAGCTCAGCCCGTTTCCTTCGCTGCAAGTGCATTTCCAGTGGTTTCTGACACCGGACGAGCGTTCGCCACTCGTTGGAAGCTTCGGCCATCTTTTGGACCGTTTTGGGTCGCACCACAGTTCTCCCTCCAACGAGCTCGCTTCCCGACCTATACCTCCGAAAAACGTGTCAGGGAGCATGCCAGGAGGGTGGGTTGAAGTCCTCGGAGCACGAGACCCGAAGATCGAAAGACTTATGACCAATACGGAGCAAAGGGAAGAAACCGTCGGGGGACCGCTTTTTACCCCAGGACGAGAAAACTGAGTCCGGGGCATTCCCGCTCGCGTTTTCTTGGGACGAGCACCGGAAGTCCTCGAGCTCAGCCCGTTTCCTTCGCTGCAAGTGCATTTCCAGTGGTTTCTGACACCGGACGAGCGTTCGCCACTCGTTGGAAGCTTCGGCCATCTTTTGGACCGTTTTGGGTCGCACCACAGTTCTCCCTCCAACGAGCTCGCTTCCCGACCTAAACCTCCGGAAAACGTGTCAGGGAGCATGCCAGGAGTGTGGGTTGAAGTCCTCGGAGCACGAGACCCGAAGATCGAAAGACTTATGACCAATACGGAGCAAAGGGAAGAAACCGTCGGGGGACCGCTTTTTACCCCAGGACGAGAAAACTGAGTCCGGGGCATTCCCGCTCGCGTTTTCTTGGGACGAGCACCGGAAGTCCTCAAGCTCAGCCCGTTTCCTTCGCTGCAAATGCATTTCCAGTGGTTTCTGACACCGGACGAGCGTTCGCCACTCGTTGGAAGCTTCGGCCATCTTTTGGACCGTTTTGGGTCGCACCACAGTTCTCCCTCCAACGAGCTCGCTTCCCGACCTATACCTCCGGAAAACGTGTCAGGGAGCATGCCAGGAGGGTGGGTTGAAGTCCTCGGAGCACGAGACCCGAAGATCGAAAGACTTATGACCAATACGGAGCAAAGGGAAGAAACCGTCGGGGGACAGCTTTTTACCCCAGGACGAGAAAACTGAGTCCGGGGCATTCCCGCTCGCGTTTTCTTGGGACGAGCACCGGAAGTCCTCGAGCTCAGCCCGTTTCCTTCGCTGCAAGTGCATTTCCAGTGGTTTCTGACACCGGACGAGCGTTCGCCACTCGTTGGAAGCTTCGGCCATCTTTTGGACCGTTTTGGGTCGCACCACAGTTCTCCCTCCAACGAGCTCGCTTCCCGACCTATACCTCCGGAAAACGTGTCAGGGAGCATGCCAGGAGGGTGGGTTGAAGTCCTCGGAGCACGAGACCCGAAGATCGAAAGACTTATGACCAATACGGAGCAAAGGGAAGAAACCGTCGGGGGACAGCTTTTTACCCCAGGACGAGATAACTGAGTCCGGGGCATTCCCGCTCGCGTTTTCTTGGGACGAGCACCGGAAGTCCTCAAGCTCAGCCCGTTTCCTTCGCTGCAAGTGCATTTCCAGTGGTTTCTGACACCGGACGAGCGTTCGCCACTCGTTGGAAGCTTCGGCCATCTTTTGGACCGTTTTGGGTCGCACCACAGTTCTCCCTCCAACGAGCTCGCTTCCCGACCTATACCTCCGGAAAACGTGTCAGGGAGCATGCCAGGAGTGTGGGTTGAAGTCCTCGGAGCACGAGACCCGAAGATCGAAAGACTTATGACCAATACGGAGCAAAGGGAAGAAACCGTCGGGGGACCGCTTTTTACCCCAGGACGAGAAAACTGAGTCCGGGGCATTCCCGCTCGCGTTTTCTTGGGACGAGCACCGGAAGTCCTCGAGCTCAGCCCGTTTCCTTCGCTGCAAGTGCATTTCCAGTGGTTTCTGACACCGGACGAGCGTTCGCCACTCGTTGGAAGATTCGGCCATCTTTTGGACCGTTTTGGGTCGCACCACAGTTCTCCCTCCAACGAGCTCGCTTCCCGACCTATACCTCCGGAAAACGTGTCAGGGAGCATGCCAGGAGTGTGGGTTGAAGTCCTCGGAGCACGAGACCCGAAGATCGAAAGACTTATGACCAATACGGAGCAAAGGGAAGAAACCGTCGGGGGGACCGCTTTTTACCCCAGGACGAGAAAACTGAGTCCGGGGCATTCCCGCTCGCGTTTTCTTGGGACGAGCACCGGAAGTCCTCGAGCTCAGCCCGTTTCCTTCGCTGCAAGTGCATTTCCAGTGGTTTCTGACACCGGACGAGCGTTCGCCACTCGTTGGAAGCTTCGGCCATCTTTTGGACCGTTTTGGGTCGCACCACAGTTCTCCCTCCAACGAGTTCGCTTCCCGACCTATACCTCCGGAAAACGTGTCAGGGAGCATGCCAGGAGGGTGGGTTGAAGTCCTCGGAGCACGAGACCCGAAGATCGAAAGACTTATGACCAATACGGAGCAAAGGGAAGAAACCGTCGGGGGACCGCTTTTTACCCCAGGACGAGAAAACTGAGTCCGGGGCATTCCCGCTCGCGTTTTCTTGGGACGAGCACCGGAAGTCCTCGAGCTCGGCCCGTTTCCTTCGCTGCAAGTGCATTTCCAGTGGTTTCTGACACCGGACGAGCGTTCGCCACTCGTTGGAAGCTTCGGCCATCTTTTGGACCGTTTTGGGTCGCACCACAGTTCTCCCTCCAACGAGCTCGCTTTCCGACCTATACCTCCGGAAAACGTGTCAGGGAGCATGCCAGGAGTGTGGGTTGAAGTCCTCGGAGCACGAGACCCGAAGATCGAAAGACTTATGACCAATACGGAGCAAAGGGAAGAAACCGTCGGGGGACCGCTTTTTACTCCAGGACGAGAAAACTGAGTCCAGGGCATTCCCGCTCGCGTTTTCTTGGGACGAGCACCGGAAGTCCTCGAGCTCAGCCCGTTTCCTTCGCTGCAAGTGCATTTCCAGTGGTTTCTGACACCGGACGAGCGTTCGCCACTCGTTGGAAGCTTCGGCCATGTTTTGGACCGTTTTGGGTCGCACCACAGTTCTCCCTCCAACGAGCTCGCTTCCCGACCTATACCTCCGAAAAACGTGTCAGGGAGCATGCCAGGAGTGTGGGTTGAAGTCCTCGGAGCACGAGACCCGAAGATCGAAAGACTTATGACCAATACGGAGCAAAGGGAAGAAACCGTCGGGGGACCGCTTTTTACTCCAGGACGAGAAAACTGAGTCCAGGGCATTCCCGCTCGCGTTTTCTTGGGACGAGCACCGGAAGTCCTCGAGCTCAGCCCGTTTCCTTCGCTGCAAGTGCATTTCCAGTGGTTTCTGACACCGGACGAGCGTTCGCCACTCGTTGGAAGCTTCGGCCATCTTTTGGACCGTTTTGGGTCGCACCACAGTTCTCCCTCCAACGAGCTCGCTTCCCGACCTATACCTCCGGAAAACGTGTCAAGGAGCATGCCAGGAGTGTGGGTTGAAGTCCTCGGAGCACGAGACCCGAAGATCGAAAGACTTATGACCAATACGGAGCAAAGGGAAGAAACCGTCGGGGGACCGCTTTTTACCCCAGGACGAGAAAACTGAGTCCGGGGCATTCCCGCTCGCGTTTTCTTGGGACGAGCACCGGAAGTCCTCGAGCTCAGCCCGTTTCCTTCGCTGCAAGTGCATTTCCAGTGGTTTCTGACACCGGACGAGCGTTCGCCACTCGTTGGAAGCTTCGGCCATCTTTTGGACCGTTTTGGGTCGCACCACAGTTCTCCCTCCAACGAGCTCGCTTCCCGACCTATACCTCCGGAAAACGTGTCAGGGAGCATGCCAGGAGTGTGGGTTGAAGTCCTCGGAGCACGAGACCCGAAGATCGAAAGACTTATGACCAATACGGAGCAAAGGGAAGAAACCGTCGGGGGACCGCTTTTTACCCCAGGACGAGAAAACTGAGTCCGGGGCATTCCCGCTCGCGTTTTCTTGGGACGAGCACCGGAAGTCCTCGAGCTCAGCCCGTTTCCTTCGCTGCAAGTGCATTTCCAGTGGTTTCTGACACCGGACGAGCGTTCACCACTCGTTGGAAGCTTCGGAAATCTTTTGGACCGTTTTGGGTCGCACCACAGTTCTCCCTCCAACGAGCTCGCTTCCCGACCTATACCTCCGGAAAACGTGTCAGGGAGCATGCCAGGAGTGTGGGTTGAAGTCCTCGGAGCACGAGACCCGAAGATCGAAAGACTTATGACCAATACGGAGCAAAGGGAAGAAACCGTCGGGGGACCACTTTTTACCCCATGACGAGAAAACTGAGTCCGGGGCATTCCCGCTCGCGTTTTCTTGGGACGAGCACCGGAAGTCCTCGAGCTCAGCCCGTTTCCTTCGCTGCAAGTGCATTTCCAGTGGTTTCTGACACCGGACGAGCGTTCGCCACTCGTTGGAAGCTTCGGCCATCTTTTGGACCGTTTTGGGTCGCACCACAGTTCTCCCTCCAACGAGCTCGCTTCCCGACCTATACCTCCGGAAAACGTGTCAGGGAGCATGCCAGGAGGGTGGGTTGAAGTCCTCGGAGCACGAGACCCGAAGATCGAAAGACTTATGACCAATACGGAGCAAAGGGAAGAAACCGTCGGGGGACTGCTTTTTACCCCAGGACGAGAAAACTGAGTCCGGGGCATTCCCGCTCGCGTGTTCTTGGGACGAGCATCGGAAGTCCTCGAGCTCAGCCCGTTTCCTTCGCTGCAAGTGCATTTCCAGTGGTTTCTGACACCGGACGAGCGTTCGCCACTCGTTGGAAGCTTCGGCCATCTTTTGGACCGTTTTGGGTCGCACCACAGTTCTCCCTCCAACGAGCTCGCTTCCCGACCTATACCTCCGGAAAACGTGTCAGGGAGCATGCCAGGAGTGTGGGTTGAAGTCCTCGGAGCACGAGACCCGAAGATCGAAAGACTTATGACCAATACGGAGCAAAGGGAAGAAACCGTCGGGGGACCGCTTTTTACCCCTGGACGAGAAAACTGAGTCCGGGGCATTCCCGCTCGCGTTTTCTTGGGACGAGCACCGGAAGTCCTCGAGCTCAGCCCGTTTCCTTCGCTGCAAGTGCATTTCCAGCGGTTTCTGACACCGGACGAGCGTTCGCCACTCGTTGGAAGCTTCGGCCATCTTTTGGATCGTTTTGGGTCGCACCACAGTTCTCCCTCCAACGAGCTCGCTTCCCGACCTATACCTCCGGAAAACGTGTCAGGGAGCATGCCAGGAGTGTGGGTTGAAGTCCTCGGAGCACGAGACCCGAAGATCGAAAGACTTATGACCAATACGGAGCAAAGGGAAGAAACCGTCGGGGGACCGCTTTTTACCCCAGGACGAGAAAACTGAGGCCGGGGCATTCCCGCTCGCGTTTTCTTGGGACGAGCACCGGAAGTCCTCGAGCTCAGCCCGTTTCCTTCGCTGCAAGTGCATTTCCAGTGGTTTCTGACACCGGACGAGCGTTCGCCACTCGTTGGAAGCTTCGGCCATCTTTTGGACCGTTTTGGGTCGCACCACAGTTCTCCCTCCAACGAGCTCGCTTCCCGACCTATACCTCCAGAAAACGTGTCAGGGAGCATGCCAGGAGTGTGGGTTGAAGTCCTCGGAGCACGAGACCCGAAGATCGAAAGACTTATGACCAATACGGAGCAAAGGGAAGAAACCGTCGGGGGACCGCTTTTTACCCCAGGACGAGAAAACTGAGTCCGGGGCATTCCCGCTCGCGTTTTCTTGGGACGAGCACCGGAAGTCCTCAAGCTCAGCCCGTTTCCTTCGCTGCAAGTGCATTTCCAGTGGTTTCTGACACCGGACGAGCGTTCGCCACTCGTTGGAAGCTTCGGCCATCTTTTGGACCGTTTTGGGTCGCACCACAGTTCTCCCTCCAACGAGCTCGCTTCCCGACCTATACCTCCGGAAAACGTGTCAGGGAGCATGCCAGGAGTGTGGGTTGAAGTCCTCGGAGCACGAGACCCGAAGATCGAAAGACTTATGACCAATACGGAGCAAAGGGAAGAAACCGTCGGGGACCGCTTTTTACCCCAGGACGAGAAAACTGAGTCCGGGGCATTCCCGCTCGCGGTTTCTTGGGACGAGCACCGGAAGTCCTCGAGCTCAGCCCGTTTCCTTCGCTGCAAGTGCATTTCCAGTGGTTTCTGACACCGGACGAGCGTTCGCCACTCGTTGGAAGCTTCGGCCATCTTTTGGACCGTTTTGGGTCGCACCACAGTTCTCCCTCCAACGAGCTCGCTTCCCGACCTATACCTCCGGAAAACGTGTCAGGGAGCATGCCAGGAGTGTGGGTTGAAGTCCTCGGAGCACGAGACCCGAAGATCGAAAGACTTATGACCAATACGGAGCAAAGGGAAGAAACCGTCGGGGGACCGCTTTTTACCCCAGGACGAGAAAACTGAGTCCGGGGCATTCCCGCTCGCGTTTTCTTGGGACGAGCACCGGAAGTCCTCGAGCTCAGCCCGTTTCCTTCGCTGCAAGTGCATTTCCAGTGGTTTCTGACACCGGACGAGCGTTCGCCACTCGTTGGAAGCTTCGGCCATCTTTTGGACCGTTTTGGGTCGCACCACAGTTCTCCCTCCAACGAGCTCGCTTCCCGACCTATACCTCCGGAAAACGTGTCAGAGAGCATGCCAGGAGTGTGGGTTTAAGTCCTCGGAGCACGAGACCCGAAGATCGAAAGACTTATGACCAATACGGAGCAAAGGGAAGAAACCGTCGGGGGACCGCTTTTTACCCCTGGACGAGAAAACTGAGTCCGGGGCATTCCCGCTCGCGTTTTCTTGGGACGAGCACCGGAAGTCCTCGAGCTCAGCCCGTTTCCTTCGCTGCAAGTGCATTTCCAGCGGTTTCTGACACCGGACGAGCGTTCGCCACTCGTTGGAAGCTTCGGCCATCTTTTGGACCGTTTTGGGTCGCACCACAGTTCTCCCTCCAACGAGCTCGCTTCCCGACCTATACCTCCGGAAAACGTGTCAGGGAGCATGCCAGGAGTGTGGGTTGAAGTCCTCGGAGCACGAGACCCGAAGATCGAAAGACTTATGACCAATACGGACCAAAGGGAAGAAACCGTCGGGGGACCGCTTTTTACCCCAGGACGAGAAAACTGAGGCCGGGGCATTCCCGCTCGCGTTTTCTTGGGACGAGCACAAGAAGTCCTCGAGCTCAGCCTGTTTCCTTCGCTGCAAGTGCATTTCCAGTGGTTTCTGACACCGGACGAGCGTTCGCCACTCGTTGGAAGCTTCGGCCATCTTTTGGACCGTTTTGGGTCGCACCACAGTTCTCCCTCCAACGAGCTCGCTTCCCGACCTATACCTCCGGAAAACGTGTCAGGGAGCATGCCAGGAGGGTGGGTTGAAGTCCTCGGAGCACGAGACCCGAAGATCGAAAGACTTATGACCAATACGGAGCAAAGGGAAGAAACCGTCGGGGGACTGCTTTTTACCCCAGGACAAGAAAACTGAGTCCGGGGCATTCCCGCTCGCGTTTTCTTGGGACGACCATCGGAAGTCCTCGAGCTCAGCCCGTTTCCTTCGCTGCAAGTGCATTTCCAGTGGTTTCTGACACCGGACGAGCGTTCGCCACTCGTTGGAAGCTTCGGCCATCTTTTGGACCGTTTTGGGTCGCACCACAGTTCTCCCTCCAACGAGCTCGCTTCCCGACCTATACCTCCGGAAAACGTGTCAGGGAGCATGCCAGGAGTGTGGGTTGAAGTCCTCGGAGCACGAGACCCGAAGATCGAAAGACTTATGACCAATACGGAGCAAAGGGAAGAAACCGTCGGGGGACCGCTTTTTACCCCAGGACGAGAAAACTGAGTCCGGGGCATTCCCGCTCGCGTTTTCTTGGGACGAGCACCGGAAGTCCTCGAGCTCAGCCCGTTTCCTTCGCTGCAAGTGCATTTCCAGTGGTTTCTGACACCGGACGAGCGTTCGCCACTCGTTGGAAGCTTCGGCCATGTTTTGGACCGTTTTGGGTCGCACCACAGTTCTCCCTCCAACGAGCTCGCTTCCCGACCTATACCTCCGGAAAACGTGTCAGGGAGCATGCCAGGAGTGTGGGTTGAAGTCCTCGGAGCACGAGACCCGAAGATCGAAAGACTTATGACCAATACGGAGCAAAGGGAAGAAACCGTCGGGGGACCGCTTTTTACCCCAGGACGAGAAAACTGAGTCCGGGGCATTCCCGCTCGCGTTTTCTTGGGACGAGCACCGGAAGTCCTCAAGCTCAGCCCGTTTCCTTCGCTGAAAGTGCATTTCCAGTGGTTTCTGACACCGGACGAGCGTTCGCCACTCGTTGGAAGCTTCGGCCATCTTTTGGACCGTTTTGGGTCGCACCACAGTTCTCCCTCCAACGAGCTCGCTTCCCGACCTATACCTCCGGAAAACGTGTCAGGGAGCATGCCAGGAGTGTGGGTTGAAGTCCTCGGAGCACGAGACCCGAAGATCGAAAGACTTATGACCAATACGGAGCAAAGGGAAGAAACCGTCGGGGGACCGCTTTTTACCCCAGGACGAGAAAACTGAGTCCGGGGCATTCCCGCTCGCGTTTTCTTGGGACGAGCACCGGAAGTCCTCGAGCTCAGCCCGTTTCCTTCGCTGCAAGTGCATTTCCAGTGGTTTCTGACACCGGACGAGCGTTCGCCACTCGTTGGAAGCTTCGGCCATGTTTTGGACCGTTTTGGGTCGCACCACAGTTCTCCCTCCAACGAGCTCGCTTCCCGACCTATACCTCCGGAAAACGTGTCAGGGAGCATGCCAGGAGTGTGGGTTGAAGTCCTCGGAGCACGAGACCCGAAGATCGAAAGACTTATGACCAATACGGAGCAAAGGGAAGAAACCGTCGGGGGACCGCTTTTTACCCCAGGACGAGAAAACTGAGTCCGGGGCATTCCCGCTCGCGTTTTCTTGGGACGAGCACCGGAAGTCCTCGAGCTCAGCCCGTTTCCTTCGCTGCAAGTGCATTTCCAGTGGTTTCTGACACCGGACGAGCGTTCGCCACTCGTTGGAAGCTTCGGCCATCTTTTGGACCGTTTTGGGTCGCACCACAGTTCTCCATCCAACGAGCTCGCTTCCCGACCTATACCTCCGGAAAACGTGTCAGGGAGCATGCCAGGAGTGTGGGTTGAAGTCCTCGGAGCACGAGACCCGAAGATCGAAAGACTTATGACCAATACGGAGCAAAGGGAAGAAACCGTCGGGGGACCGCTTTTTACCCCAGGACGAGAAAACTGAGTCCGGGGCATTCCCGCTCGCGTTTTCTTGGGACGAGCACCGGAAGTCCTCGAGCTCAGCCCATTTCCTTCGCTGCAAGTGCATTTCCAGTGGTTTCTGACACCGGACGAGCGTTCGCCACTCGTTGGAAGCTTCGGCCATCTTTTGGACCGTTTTGGGTCGCACCACAGTTCTCCATCCAACGAGCTCGCTTCCCGACCTATACCTCCGGAAAACGTGTCAGGGAGCATGCCAGGAGTGTGGGTTGAAGTCCTCGGAGCACGAGACCCGAAGATCGAAAGACTTATGACCAATACGGAGCAAAGGGAAGAAACCGTCGGGGGACCGCTTTTTACCCCAGGACGAGAAAACTGAGTCCGGGGCATTCCCGCTCGCGTTTTCTTGGGACGAGCACCGGAAGTCCTCGAGCTCAGCCCGTTTCCTTCGCTGCAAGTGCATTTCCAGTGGTTTCTGACACCGGACGAGCGTTCGCCACTCGTTGGAAACTTCGGCCATCTTTTGGACCGTTTTGGGTCGCACCACAGTTCTCCCTCCAACGAGCTCGCTTCCCGACCTATACCTCCGGAAAACGTGTCAGGGAGCATGCCAGGAGGGTGGGTTGAAGTCCTCAGAGCACGAGACCCGAAGATCGAAAGACTTATGACCAATACGGAGCAATGGGAAGAAACCGTCGGGGGACTGCTTTTTACCCCAGGACGAGAAAACTGAGTCCGGGGCATTCCCGCTCGCGTTTTCTTGGGACGAGCATCGGAAGTCTTCGAGCTCAGCCCGTTTCCTTCGCTGCAAGTGCATTTCCAGTGGTTTCTGACACCGGACGAGCGTTCGCCACTCGTTGGAAGCTTCGGCCATCTTCTGGACCGTTTTGGGTCGCACCACAGTTCTCCCTCCAACGAGCTCGCTTCCCGACCTATACCTCCGGAAAACGTGTCAGGGAGCATGCCAGGAGTGTGGGTTGAAGTCCTCGGAGCACGAGACCCGAAGATCGAAAGACTTATGACCAATACGGAGCAAAGGGAAGAAACCGTCGGGGGACCGCTTTTTACCCCAGGACGAGAAAACTGAGTCCGGGGCATTCCCGCTCGCGTTTTCTTGGGACGAGCACCGGAAGTCCTCAAGCTCAGCCCGTTTCCTTCGCTGCAAGTGCATTTCCAGTGGTTTCTGACACCGGACGAGCGTTCGCCACTCGTTGGAAGCTTCGGCCATCTTTTGGACCGTTTTGGGTCGCACCACAGTTCTCCCTCCAACGAGCTCGCTTCCCGACCTATACCTCCGGAAAACGTGTCAGGGAGCATGCCAGGAGGGTGGGTTGAAGTCCTCGGAGCACGAGACCCGAAGATCGAAAGACTTATGACCAATACGGAGCAAAGGGAAGAAACCGTCGGGGGACAGCTTTTTACCCCAGGACGAGAAAACTGAGTCCGGGGCATTCCCGCTCGCGTTTTCTTGGGACGAGCACCGGAAGTCCTCGAGCTCAGCCCGTTTCCTTCGCTGCAAGTGCATTTCCAGTGGTTTCTGACACCGGACGAGCGTTCGCCACTCGTTGGAAACTTCGGCCATCTTTTGGACCGTTTTGGGTCGCACCACAGTTCTCCCTCCAACGAGCTCGCTTCCCGACCTATACCTCCGGAAAACGTGTCAGGGAGCATGCCAGGAGTGTGGGTTGAAGTCCTCGGAGCACGAGACCCGAAGATCGAAAGACTTATGACCAATACGGAGCAAAGGGAAGAAACCGTCGGGGGACCGCTTTTTACCCCAGGACGAGAAAACTGAGTCCGGGGCATTCCCGCTCGCGTTTTCTTGGGACGAGCACCGGAAGTCCTCGAGCTCAGCCCGTTTCCTTCGCTGCAAGTGCATTTCCAGTGGTTTCTGACACCGGACGAGCGTTCGCCACTCGTTGGAAACTTCGGCCATCTTTTGGACCGTTTTGGGTCGCACCACAGTTCTCCCTCCAACGAGCTCGCTTCCCGACCTATACCTCCGGAAAACGTGTCAGGGAGCATGCCAGGAGGGTGGGTTGAAGTCCTCAGAGCACGAGACCCGAAGATCGAAAGACTTATGACCAATACGGAGCAATGGGAAGAAACCGTCGGGGGACTGCTTTTTACCCCAGGACGAGAAAACTGAGTCCGGGGCATTCCCGCTCGCGTTTTCTTGGGACGAGCATCGGAAGTCTTCGAGCTCAGCCCGTTTCCTTCGCTGCAAGTGCATTTCCAGTGGTTTCTGACACCGGACGAGCGTTCGCCACTCGTTGGAAGCTTCGGCCATCTTCTGGACCGTTTTGGGTCGCACCACAGTTCTCCCTCCAACGAGCTCGCTTCCCGACCTATACCTCCGGAAAACGTGTCAGGGAGCATGCCAGGAGTGTGGGTTGAAGTCCTCGGAGCACGAGACCCGAAGATCGAAAGACTTATGACCAATACGGAGCAAAGGGAAGAAACCGTCGGGGGACCGCTTTTTACCCCAGGACGAGAAAACTGAGTCCGGGGCATTCCCGCTCGCGTTTTCTTGGGACGAGCACCGGAAGTCCTCAAGCTCAGCCCGTTTCCTTCGCTGCAAGTGCATTTCCAGTGGTTTCTGACACCGGACGAGCGTTCGCCACTCGTTGGAAGCTTCGGCCATCTTTTGGACCGTTTTGGGTCGCACCACAGTTCTCCCTCCAACGAGCTCGCTTCCCGACCTATACCTCCGGAAAACGTGTCAGGGAGCATGCCAGGAGGGTGGGTTGAAGTCCTCGGAGCACGAGACCCGAAGATCGAAAGACTTATGACCAATACGGAGCAAAGGGAAGAAACCGTCGGGGGACAGCTTTTTACCCCAGGACGAGAAAACTGAGTCCGGGGCATTCCCGCTCGCGTTTTCTTGGGACGAGCACCGGAAGTCCTCGAGCTCAGCCCGTTTCCTTCGCTGCAAGTGCATTTCCAGTGGTTTCTGACACCGGACGAGCGTTCGCCACTCGTTGGAAGCTTCGGCCATCTTTTGGACCGTTTTGGGTCGCACCACAGTTCTCCCTCCAACGAGCTCGCTTCCCGGCCTATACCTCCGGAAAACGTGTCAGGGAGCATGCCAGGAGTGTGGGTTGAAGTCCTCGGAGCACGAGACCCGAAGATCGAAAGACTTATGACTAATACGGAGCAAAGGGATGAAACCGTCGGGGGACCGCTTTTTACCCCAGGACGAGAAAACTGAGTCCGGGGCATTCCCGCTCGCGTTTTCTTGGGACGAGCACCGGAAGTCCTCGAGCTCAGCCCGTTTCCTTCGCTGCAAGTGCATTTCCAGTGGTTTCTGACACCGGACGAGCGTTCGCCACTCGTTGGAAGCTTCGGCCATCTTTTGGACCGTTTTGGGTCGCACCACAGTTCTCCCTCCAACGACCTCGCTTCCCGACCTATACCTCCGCAAAACGTGTCAGGGAGCATGCCAGGAGTGTGGGTTGAAGTCCTCGGAGCACGAGACCCGAAGATCGAAAGACTTATGACCAATACGGAGCAAAGGGAAGAAACCGTCGGGGGACCGCTTTTTACCCCAGGACGAGAAAACTGAGTCCGGGGCATTCCCGCTCGCGTTTTCTTGGGATGAGCACCGGAAGTCCTCGAGCTCAGCCCGTTTCCTTCGCTGCAAGTGCATTTCCAGTGGTTTCTGACACCGGACGAGCGTTCACCACTCGTTGGAAGCTTCGGCCATCTTTTGGACCGTTTTGGGTCGCACCACAGTTCTCCCTCCAACGAGCTCGCTTCCCGACCTATACCTCCGGAAAACGTGTCAGGGAGCATGCCAGGAGTGTGGGTTGAAGTCCTCGGAGCACGAGACCCGAAGATCGAAAGACTTATGACCAATACGGAGCAAAGGGAAGAAACCGTCGGGGGACCGCTTTTTACCCCAGGACGAGAAAACTGAGTCCGGGGCATTCCCGCTCGCGTTTTCTTGGGACGAGCACCGGAAGTCCTCGAGCTCAGCCCGTTTCCCTCGCTGCAAGTGCATTTCCAGTGGTTTCTGACACCGGACGAGCGTTCGCCACTCGTTGGAAGCTTCGGCCATCTTTTGGACCGTTTTGGGTCGCACCACAGTTCTCCCTCCAACGAGCTCGCTTCCCGACCTATACCTCCGGAAAACGTGTCAGGGAGCATGCCAGGAGGGTGGGTTGAAGTCCTCGGAGCACGAGACCCGAAGATCGAAAGACTTATGACCAATACGGAGCAAAGGGAAGAAACCGTCGGGGGACCGCTTTTTACCCCAGGACGAGAAAACTGTGTCCGGGGCATTCCCGCTCGCGTTTTCTTGGGACGAGCACCGGAAGTCCTCGAGCTCAGCCCGTTTCCTTCGCTGCAAGTGCATTACCAGTGGTTTCTGACACCGGACGAGCGTTCGCCACTCGTTGGAAGCTTCGGCCATCTTTTGGACCGTTTTGGGTCGCACCACAGTTCTCCCTCCAACGAGCTCGCTTCCCGACCTATACCTCCGGAAAACGTGTCAGGGAGCATGCCAGGAGTGTGGGTTGAAGTCCTCGGAGCACGAGACCCGAAGATCGAAAGACTTATGACCAATACGGAGCAAAGGGAAGAAACCGTCGGGGGACCGCTTTTTACCCCAGGACGAGAAAACTGAGTCCGGGGCATTCCCGCTCGCGTTTTCTTGGGACGAGCACCGGAAGTCCTCAAGCTCAGCCCGTTTCCCTCGCTGCAAGTGCATTTCCAGTGGTTTCTGACACCGGACGAGCGTTCGCCACTCGTTGGAAGCTTCGGCCATCTTTTGGACCGTTTTGGGTCGCACCACAGTTCTCCCTCCAACGAGCTCGCTTCCCGACCTATACCTCCGGAAAACGTGTCAGGGAGCATGCCAGGAGGGTGGGTTGAAGTCCTCGGAGCACGAGACCCGAAGATCGAAAGACTTATGACCAATACGGAGCAAAGGGAAGAAACCGTCGGGGGACAGCTTTTTACCCCAGGACGAGAAAACTGAGTCCGGGGCATTCCCGCTCGCGTTTTCTTGGGACGAGCACCGGAAGTCCTCGAGCTCAGCCCGTTTCCTTCGCTGCAAGTGCATTTCCAGTGGTTTCTGACACCGGACGAGCGTTCGCCACTCGTTGGAAGCTTCGGCCATCTTTTGGACCGTTTTGGGTCGCACCACAGTTCTCCCTCCAACGAGCTCGCTTCCCGACCTATACCTCCGGAAAACGTGTCAGGGAGCATGCCAGGAGGGTGGGTTGAAGTCCTCGGAGCACGAGACCCGAAGATCGAAAGACTTATGACCAATACGGAGCAAAGGGAAGAAACCGTCGGGGGACAGCTTTTTACCCCAGGACGAGAAAACTGAGTCCGGGGCATTCCCGCTCGCGTTTTCTTGGGACGAGCACCGGAAGTCCACAAGCTCAGCCCGTTTCCTTCGCTGCAAGTGCATTTCCAGTGGTTTCTGACACCGGACGAGCGTTCGCCACTCGTTGGAAGCTTCGGCCATCTTTTGGACCGTTTTGGGTCGCACCACAGTTCTCCCTCCAACGAGCTCGCTTCCCGACCTATACCTCCGGAAAACGTGTCAGGGAGCATGCCAGGAGTGTGAGTTGAAGTCCTCGGAGCACGAGACCCGAAGATCGAAAGACTTATGACCAATACGGAGCAAAGGGAAGAAACCGTCGGGGGACCGCTTTTTACCCCAGGACGAGAAAACTGAGTCCGGGGCATTCCCGCTCGCGTTTTCTTGGGACGAGCACCGGAAGTCCTCGAGCTCAGCCCGTTTCCTTCGCTGCAAGTGCATTTCCAGTGGTTTCTGACACCGGACGAGCGTTCGCCACTCGTTGGAAGCTTCGGCCATCTTTTGGACCGTTTTGGGTCGCACCACAGTTCTCCCTCCAACGAGCTCGCTTCCCGACCTATACCTCCGGAAAACGTGTCAGGGAGCATGCCAGGAGGGTGGGTTGAAGTCCTCGGAGCACGAGACCCGAAGATCGAAAGACCTATGACCAATACGGAGCAAAGGGAAGAAACCGTCGGGGGACCGCTTTTTACCCCAGGACGAGAAAACTGAGTCCGGGGCATTCCCGCTCGCGTTTTCTTGGGACGAGCACCGGAAGTCCTCGAGCTCAGCCCGTTTCCTTCGCTGCAAGTGCATTTCCAGTGGTTTCTGACACCGGACGAGCGTTCGCCACTCGTTGGAAGCTTCGGCCATCTTTTGGACCGTTTTGGGTCGCACCACAGTTCTCCCTCCAACGACCTCGCTTCCCGACCTATACCTCCGGAAAACGTGTCAGGGAGCATGCCAGGAGTGTGGGTTGAAGTCCTCGGAGCACGAGACCCGAAGATCGAAAGACTTATGACCAATACGGAGCAAAGGGAAGAAACCGTCGGGGGACCGCTTTTTACCCCAGGACGAGAAAACTGAGTCCGGGGCATTCCCGCTCGCGTTTTCTTGGGACGAGCACCGGAAGTCCTCGAGCTCAGCCCGTTTCCTTCGCTGCAAGTGCATTTCCAGTGGTTTCTGACACCGGACGAGCGTTCGCCACTCGTTGGAAGCTTCGGCCATCTTTTGGACCGTTTTGGGTCGCACCACAGTTCTCCCTCCAACGAGCTCGCTTCCCGACCTATACCTCCGGAAAACGTGTCAGGGAGCATGCCAGGAGGGTGGGTTGAAGTCCTCGGAGCACGAGACCCGAAGATCGAAAGACTTATGACCAATACGGAGCAAAGGGAAGAAACCGTCGGGGGACTGCTTTTTACCCCAGGACGAGAAAACTGAGTCCGGGGCATTCCCGCTCGCGTTTTCTTGGGACGAGCATCGGAAGTCCTCGAGCTCAGCCCGTTTCCTTCGCTGCAAGTGCATTTCCAGTGGTTTCTGACACCGGACGAGCGTTCGCCACTCGTTGGAAGCTTCGGCCATCTTTTGGACCGTTTTGGGTCGCACCACAGTTCTCCCTCCAACGAGCTCGCTTCCCGACCTATACCTCCGGAAAACGTGTCAGGGAGCATGCCAGGAGGGTGGGTTGAAGTCCTCGGAGCACGAGACCCGAAGATCGAAAGACTTATGACCAATACGGAGCAAAGGGAAGAAACCGTCGGGGGACCGCTTTTTACCCCAGGACGAGAAAACTGAGTCCGGGGCATTCCCGCTCGCGTTTTCTTGGGACGAGCACCGGAAGTCCTCGAGCTCAGCCCGTTTCCTTCGCTGCAAGTGCATTTCCAGGGGGTTCTGACACAGGACGAGCGTTCGCCACTCGTTGGAAGCTTCGGCCATCTTTTGGACCGTTTTGGGTCGCACCACAGTTCTCCCTCCAACGAGCTCGCTTCCCGGCCTATACCTCCGGAAAATGTGTCAGGGAGCATTTCAGGAGTGTGGGTTGAAGTCCTCGGAGCACGAGACCCGAAGATCGAAAGACTTATGACCAATACGGAGCAAAGGGAAGAAACCGTCGGGGGACCGCTTTTTACCCCAGGACGAGAAAACTGAGTCCGGGGCATTCCCGCTCGCGTTTTCTTGGGACGAGCACCGGAAGTCCTCGAGCTCAGCCCGTTTCCTTCGCTGCAAGTGCATTTCCAGTGGTTTCTGACACCGGACGAGCGTTCGCCACTCGTTGGAAGCTTCGGCCATCTTTTGGACCGTTTTGGGTCGCACCACAGTTCTCCCTCCAACGAGCTCGCTTCCCGACCTATACCTCCGGAAAACGTGTCAGGGAGCATGCCAGGAGTGTGGGTTGAAGTCCTCGGAGCACGAGACCCGAAGATCGAAAGACTTATGACCAATACGGAGCAAAGGGAAGAAACCGTCGGGGGACAGCTTTTTACCCCAGGACGAGAAAACTGAGTCGGGGGCATTCCCGCTCGCGTTTTCTTGGGACGAGCACCGGAAGTCCTCGAGCTCAGCCCGTTTCCTTCGCGGCAAGTGCATTTCCAGTGGTTTCTGACACCGGACGAGCGTTCGCCACTCGTTGGAAGCTTCGGCCATCTTTTGGACCGTTTTGGGTCGCACCACAGTTCTCCCTCCAACGAGCTCGCTTCCCGACCTATACCTCCGGAAAACGTGTCAGGGAGCATGCCAGGAGGGTGGGTTGAAGTCCTCGGAGCACGAGACCCGAAGATCGAAAGACTTATGACCAATACGGAGCAAAGGGAAGAAACCGTCGGGGGACCGCTTTTTACCCCAGGACGAGAAAACTGAGTCCGGGGCATTCCCGCTCGCGTTTTCTTGGGACGAGCACCGGAAGTCCTCGAGCTCAGCCCGTTTCCTTCGCTGCAAGTGCATTTCCAGTGGTTTCTGACACCGGACGAGCGTTCGCCACTCGTTGGAAGCTTCGGCCATCTTTTGGACCGTTTTGGGTCGCACCACAGTTCTCCCTCCAACGAGCTCGCTTCCCGGCCTATACCTCCGGAAAACGTGTCAGGGAGCATGCCAGGAGTGTGGGTTGAAGTCCTCGGAGCACGAGACCCGAAGATCGAAAGACTTATGACTAATACGGAGCAAAGGGATGAAACCGTCGGGGGACCGCTTTTTACCCCAGGACGAGAAAACTGAGTCCGGGGCATTCCCGCTCGCGTTTTCTTGGGACGAGCAACGGAAGTCCTCGAGCTCAGCCCGTTTCCTTCGCTGCAAGTGCATTTCCAGTGGTTTCTGACACCGGACGAGCGTTCGCCACTCGTTGGAAGCTTCGGCCATCTTTTGGACCGTTTTGGATCGCACCACAGTTCTCCCTCCAACGAGCTCGCTTCCCGACCTATACCTCCGGAAAACGTGTCAAGGAGCATGCCAGGAGTGTGGGTTGAAGTCCTCGGAGCACGAGACCCAAAGATCGAAAGACTTATGACCAATACGGAGCAAAGGGAAGAAACCGTCGGGGGACCGCTTTTTACCCCAGGACGAGAAAACTGAGTCCGGGGCATTCCCGCTCGCGTTTTCTTGGGACGAGCACCGGAAGTCTTCGAGCTCAGCCCGTTTCCTTCGCTGCAAGTGCATTTCCAGTGGTTTCTGACACCGGACGAGCGTTCGCCACTCGTTGGAAGCTTCGGCCATCTTTTGGACCGTTTTGGGTCGCACCACAGTTCTCCCTCCAACGAGCTCGCTTCCCGACCTATACCTCCGGAAAACGTGTCAGGGAGCATGCCAGGAGTGTGGGTTGAAGTCCTCGGAGCACGAGACCCGAAGATCGAAAGACTTATGACCAATACGGAGCAAAGGGAAGAAACCGTCGGGGGACCGCTTTTTACCCCAGGACGAGAAAACTGAGTCCGGGGCATTCCCGCTCGCGTTTTCTTGGGACGAGCACCGGAAGTCCTCGAGCTCGGCCTGTTTCCTTCGCTGCAAGTGCATTTCCAGTGGTTTCTGACACCGGACGAGCGTTCGCCACTCGTTGGAAGCTTCGGCCATCTTTTGGACCGTTTTGGGTCGCACCACAGTTCTCCCTCCAACGAGCTCGCTTCCCGACCTATACCTCCGGAAAACGTGTCAGGGAGCATGCCAGGAGTGTGGGTTGAAGTCCTCGGAGCACGAGACCCGAAGATCGAAAGACTTATGACCAATACGGAGCAAAGGGAAGAAACCGTCGAGGGACCGCTTTTTACCCCAGGACGAGAAAACTGAGTCCGGGGCATTCCCGCTCGCGTTTTTTTGGGACGAGCACCGGAAGTCCTCGAGCTCGGCCCGTTTCCTTCGCTGCAAGTGCATTTCCAGTGGTTTCTGACACCGGACGAGCGTTCGCCACTCGTTGGAAGCTTCGGCCATCTTTTGGACCGTTTTGGGTCGCACCACAGTTCTCCCTCCAACGAGCTCGCTTCCCGACCTATACCTCCGGAAAACGTGTCAGGGAGCATCCCAGGAGTGTGGGTTGAAGTCCTCGGAGCACGAGACCCGAAGATCGAAAGACTTATGACCAATACGGAGCAAAGGGAAGAAACCGTCGGGGGACCGCTTTTTACCCCAGGACGAGAAAACTGAGTCCGGGGCATTCCCGCTCGCGTTTTCTTGGGACGAGCACCGGAAGTCCTCGAGCTCGGCCCGTTTCCTTCGCTGCAAGTGCATTTCCAGTGGTTTCTGACACCGGACGAGCGTTCGCCACTCGTTGGAAGCTTCGACCATCTTTTGGACCGTTTTGGGTCGCACCACAGTTCTCCCTCCAACGAGCTCGCTTCCCGACCTATACCTCCGGAAAACGTGTCAGGGAGCATGCCAGGAGTGTGGGTTGAAGTCCTCGGAGCACGAGACCCGAAGATCGAAAGACTTATGACCAATACGGAGCAAAGGGAAGAAACCGTCGGGGGACCGCTTTTTACCCCAGGACGAGAAAACTGAGTCCGGGGCATTCCCGCTCGCGTTTTCTTGGGACGAGCACCGGAAGTCCTCGAGCTCGGCCCGTTTCCTTCGCTGCAAGTGCATTTCCAGTGGTTTCTGACACCGGACGAGCGTTCGCCACTCGTTGGAAGCTTCGGCCATCTTTTGGACCGTTTTGGGTCGCACCACAGTTGTCCCTCCAACGAGCTCGCTTCCCGACCTATACCTCCGGAAAACGTGTCAGGGAGCATGCCAGGAGTGTGGGTTAAAGTCCTCAGAGCACGAGACCCGAAGATCGAAAGACTTATGACCAATACGGAGCAAAGGGAAGAAACCGTCGGGGGACCGCTTTTTACCCCAGGACGAGAAAACTGAGTCCGGGGCATTCCCGCTCGCGTTTTCTTGGGACGAGCACCGGAAGTCCTCGAGCTCGGCCCGTTTCCTTCGCTGCAAGTGCATTTCCAGTGGTTTCTGACACCGGACGAGCGTTCGCCACTCGTTGGAAGCCTCGGCCATCTTTTGGATCGTTTTGGGTCGCACCACAGTTCTCCCTCCAACGAGCTCGCTTCCCGACCTATACCTCCGGAAAACGTGTCAGGGAGCATGCCAGAAGTGTGGGTTGAAGTCCTCGGAGCACGAGACCCGAAGATCGAAAGACTTATGACCAATACGGAGCAAAGGGAAGAAACCGTCGGGGGACCGCTTTTTACCCCAGGACGAGAAAACTGAGTCCGGGGCATTCCCGCTCGCGTTTTCTTGGGACGAGCACCGGAAGTCCTCGAGCTCGGCCCGTTTCCTTCGCTGCAAGTGCATTTCCAGTGGTTTCTGACACCGGACGAGCGTTCGCCACTCGTTGGAAGCTTCGGCCATCTTTTGGACCGTTTTGGGTCGCACCACAGTTCTCCCTCCAACGAGCTCGCTTCCCGACCTATACCTCCGGAAAACGTGTCAGGGAGCATGCCAGGAGTGTGGGTTGAAGTCCTCGGAGCACGAGACCCGAAGGTCGAAAGACTTATGACCAATACGGAGCAAAGGGAAGAAACCGTCGGGGGACCGCTTTTTACCCCAGGACGAGAAAACTGAGTCCGGGGCATTCCCGCTCGCGTTTTTTTGGGACGAGCACCGGAAGTCCTCGAGCTTGGCCCGTTTCCTTCGCTGCAAGTGCATTTCCAGTGGTTTCTGACACCGGACGAGCGTTCGCCACTCGTTGGAAGCTTCGGCCATCTTTTGGACCGTTTTGGGTCGCACCACAGTTCTCCCTCCAACGAGCTCGCTTCCCGACCTATACCTCCGGAAAACGTGTCAGGGAGCATGCCAGGACTGTGGGTTGAAGTCCTTGGAGCACGAGACCCGAAGATCGAAAGACTTATGACCAATACGGAGCAAAGGGAAGAAACCGTCGGGGGACCGCTTTTTACCCCAGGACGAGAAAACTGAGTCCGGGGCATTCCCGCTCGCGTTTTCTTGGGACGAGCACCGGAAGTCCTCGAGCTCGGCCCGTTTCCTTCGCTGCAAGTGCATTTCCAGTGGTTTCTGACACCGGACGAGCGTTCGCCACTCGTTGGAAGCTTCGACCATCTTTTGGACCGTTTTGGGTCGCACCACAGTTCTCCCTCCAACGAGCTCGCTTCCCGACCTATACCTCCGGAAAACGTGTCAGGGAGCATGCCAGGAGTGTGGGTTGAAGTCCTCGGAGCACGAGACCCGAAGATCGAAAGACTTATGACCAATACGGAGCAAAGGGAAGAAACCGTCGGGGGACCGCTTTTTACCCCAGGACGAGCAAACTGAGTCCGGGGCATTCCCGCTCGCGTTTTCTTGGGACGAGCACCGGAAGTCCTCGAGCTCGGCCCGTTTCCTTCGCTGCAAGTGCATTTCCAGTGGTTTCTGACACCGGACGAGCGTTCGCCACTCGTTGGAAGCTTCGGCCATCTTTTGGACCGTTTTGGGTCGCACCACAGTTCTCCCTCCAACGAGCTCGCTTCCCGACCTATACCTCCGGAAAACGTGTGAGGGAGCATGCCAGGAGTGTGGGTTGAAGTCCTCGGAGCACGAGACCCGAAGATCGAAAGACTTATGACCAATACGGAGCAAAGGGAAGAAACCGTCGGGGGACCGCTTTTTACCCCAGGACGAGAAAACTGAGTCCGGGGCATTCCCGCTCGCGTTTTCTTGGGACGAGCACCGGAAGTCCTCGAGCTCGGCCCGTTTCCTTCGCTGCAAGTGCATTTCCAGTGGTTTCTGACACCGGACGAGCGTTCGCCACTCGTTGGAAGCTTCGGCCATCTTTTAGACCGTTTTGGGTCGCACCACAGTTCTCCCTCCAACGAGCTCGCTTCCCGACCTATACCTCCGGAAAACGTGTCAGGGAGCATGCCAGGAGTGTGGGTTGAAGTCCTCGGAGCACGAGACCCGAAGATCGAAAGACTTATGACCAATACGGAGCAAAGGGAAGAAACCGTCGGGGGACCGCTTTTTACCCCAGGACGAGAAAACTGAGTCCGGGGCATTCCCGCTCGCGTTTTCTTGGGACGAGCACCGGAAGTCCTCGAGCTCAGCCCGTTTCCTTCGCTGCAAGTGCATTCCCAGTGGTTTCTGACACCGGACGAGCGTTCGCCACTCGTTGGAAGCTTCGGCCATTTTTTGGACCGTTTTGGGTCGAACCACAGTTCTCCCTCCAACGAGCTCGCTTCCCGACCTATACCTCCGGAAAACGTGTCAGGGAGCATGCCAGGAGTGTGGGTTGAAGTCCTCGGAGCACGAGACCCGAAGATCGAAAGACTTATGACCAATACGGAGCAAAGGGAAGAAACCGTCGGGGGACCGCTTTTTACCCCAGGACGAGAAAACTGAGTCCGGGGCATTCCCGCTCGCGTTTTCTTGGGACGAGCACCGGAAGTCCTCGAGCTCAGCCCGTTTCCTTCGCTGCAAGTGCATTTACAGTGGTTTCTGACACCGGACGAGCGTTCGCCACTCGTTGGAAGCTTCGGCCATCTTTTGGACCGTTTTGGGTCGCACCACAGTTCTCCCTCCAACGAGCTCGCTTCCCGACCTATACCTCCGGAAAACGTGTCAGGGAGCATGCCAGGAGTGTGGGTTGAAGTCCTCGGAGCACGAGACCCGAAGATCGAAAGACTTATGACCAATACGGAGCAAAGGGAAGAAACCGTCGGGGGACCGCTTTTTACCCCAGGACGAGAAAACTGAGTCCGGGGCATTCCCGCTCGCGTTTTCTTGGGACGAGCACCGGAAGTCCTCGAGCTCAGCCCGTTTCCTTCGCTGCAAGTGCATTTCCAGTGGTTTCTGACACCGGACGAGCGTTCGCCACTCGTTGGAAGCTTCGGCCATCTTTTGGACCGTTTTGGGTCGCAACACAGTTCTCCCTCCAACGAGCTCGCTTCCCGACCTATACCTCCGGAAAACGTGTCAGGGAGCATGCCAGGAGTGTGGGTTGAAGTCCTCGGAGCACGAGACCCGAAGATCGAAAGACTTATGACCAATACGGAGCAAAGGGAAGAAACCGTCGGGGGACCGCTTTTTACCCCAGGACGAGAAAACTGAGTCCGGGGCATTCCCGCTCGCGTTTTCTTGGGACGAGCACCGGAAGTCCTCGAGCTCAGACCGTTTCCTTCGCTGCAAGTGCATTTCCAGTGGTTTCTGACACCGGACGAGCGTTCGCCGCTCGTTGGAAGCTTCGGCCATCTTTTGGACCGTTTTGGGTCGCACCACAGTTCTCCCTCCAACGAGCTCGCTTCCCGACCTATACCTCCGGAAAACGTGTCAGGGAGCATGCCAGGAGTGTGGGTTGAAGTCCTCGGAGCACGAGACCCGAAGATCGAAAGACTTATGACCAATACGGAGCAAAGGGAAGAAACCGTCGGGGGACCGCTTTTTACCCCAGGACGAGAAAACTGAGTCCGGGGCATTCCCGCTCGCGTTTTCTTGGGACGAGCACCGGAAGTCCTCGAGCTCAGCCCGTTTCCTTCGCTGCAAGTGCATTTCCAGTGGTTTCTGACACCGGACGAGCGTTCGCCACTCGTTGGAAGCTTCGGCCATCTTTTGGACCGTTTTGGGTCGCACCACAGTTCTCCCTCCAACGAGCCCGCTTCCCGACCTATACCTCCGGAAAACGTGTCAGGGAGCATGCCAGGAGTGTGGGTTGAAGTCCTCGGAGCACGAGACCCGAAGATCGAAAGACTTATGACCAATACAGAGCAAAGGGAAGAAACCGTCGGGGGACCGCTTTTTACCCCAGGACGAGAAAACTGAGTCCGGGGCATTCCCGCTCGCGTTTTCTTGGGACGAGCACCGGAAGTCCTCGAGCTCAGCCCGTTTCCTTCGCTGCAAGTGCATTTCCAGTGGTTTCTGACACCGGACGAGCGTTCGCCACTCGTTGGAAGCTTCGGCCATCTTTTGGACCGTTTTGGGTCGCACCACAGTTCTCCCTCCAACGAGCTCGCTTCCCGACCTATACCTCCGGAAAACGTGTCAGGGAGCATGCCAGGAGTGTGGGTTGAAGTCCTCGGAGCACGAGACCCGAAGATCGAAAGACTTATGACCAATACAGAGCAAAGGGAAGAAACCGTCGGGGGACCGCTTTTTACCCCAGGACGAGAAAACTGAGTCCGGGGCATTCCCGCTCGCGTTTTCTTGGGACGAGCACCGGAAGTCCTCGAGCTCGGCCCGTTTCCTTCGCTGCAAGTGCATTTCCAGTGGTTTCTGACACCGGACGAGCGTTCGCCACTCGTTGGAAGCTTCGACCATCTTTTGGACCGTTTTGGGTCGCACCACAGTTCTCCCTCCAACGAGCTCGCTTCCCGACCTATACCTCCGGAAAACGTGTCAGGGAGCATGCCAGGAGTGTGGGTTGAAGTCCTCGGAGCACGAGACCCGAAGACCGAAAGACTTATGACCAATACGGAGCAAAGGGAAGAAACCGTCGGGGGACCGCTTTTTACCCCAGGTCGAGAAAACTGAGTCCGGGGCATTCCCGCTCGCGTTTTCTTGGGACGAGCACCGGAAGTCCTCGAGCTCAGCCCGTTTCCTTCGCTGCAAGTGCATTTCCAGTGGTTTCTGACACCGGACGAGCGTTCGCCACTCGTTGGAAGCTTCGGCCATCTTTTGGACCGTTTTGGGTCGCACCACAGTTCTCCCTCCAACGAGCTCGCTTCCCGACCTATACCTCCGGAAAACGTGTCCGGAAGCATGCCAGGAGTGTGGGTTGAAGTCCTCGGAGCACGAGACCCGAAGATCGAAAGACTTATGACCAATACGGAGCAAAGGGAAGAAACCGTCGGGGGACCGCTTTTTACCCCAGGACGAGAAAACTGAGTCCGGGGCATTCCCGCTCGCGTTTTCTTGGGACGAGCAACGGAAGTCCTCGAGCTCAGCCCGTTTCCTTCGCTGCAAGTGCATTTCCAGTGGTTTCTGACACCGGACGAGCGTTCGCCACTCGTTGGAAGCTTCGGCCATCTTTTGGACCGTTTTGGATCGCACCACAGTTCTCCCTCCAACGAGCTCGCTTCCCGACCTATACCTCCGGAAAACGTGTCAAGGAGCATGCCAGGAGTGTGGGTTGAAGTCCTCGGAGCACGAGACCCAAAGATCGAAAGACTTATGACCAATACGGAGCAAAGGGAAGAAACCGTCGGGGGACCGCTTTTTACCCCAGGACGAGAAAACTGAGTCCGGGGCATTCCCGCTCGCGTTTTCTTGGGACGAGCACCGGAAGTCTTCGAGCTCAGCCCGTTTCCTTCGCTGCAAGTGCATTTCCAGTGGTTTCTGACACCGGACGAGCGTTCGCCACTCGTTGGAAGCTTCGGCCATCTTTTGGACCGTTTTGGGTCGCACCACAGTTCTCCCTCCAACGAGCTCGCTTCCCGACCTATACCTCCGGAAAACGTGTCAGGGAGCATGCCAGGAGTGTGGGTTGAAGTCCTCGGAGCACGAGACCCGAAGATCGAAAGACTTATGACCAATACGGAGCAAAGGGAAGAAACCGTCGGGGGACCGCTTTTTACCCTAGGACGAGAAAACTGAGTCCGGGGCATTCCCGCTCTCGTTTTCTTGGGACGAGCACCGGAAGTCCTCGAGCTCAGCCCGTTTCCTTCGCTGCAAGTGCATTTCCAGTGGTTTCTGACACCGGACGAGCGTTCGCCACTCGTTGGAAGCTTCGGCCATCTTTTGGACCGTTTTGGGTCGCACCACAGTTCTCCCTCCAACGAGCTCGCTTCCCGACCTATACCTCCGGAAAACGTGTCAGGGAGCATGCCAGGAGTGTGGGTTGAAGTCCTCGGAGCACGAGACCCGAAGATCGAAAGACTTATGACCAATACGGAGCAAAGGGAAGAAACCGTCGGGGGACCGCTTTTTACCCCAGGACGAGAAAACTGAGTCCGGGGCATTCCCGCTCGCGTTTTCTTGGGACGAGCACCGAAAGTCCTCGAGCTCAGCCCGTTTCCTACGCTGCAAGTGCATTTCCAGTGGTTTCTGACACCGGACGAGCGTTCGCCACTCGTTGGAAGCTTCGGCCATCTTTTGGACCGTTTTGGGTCGCACCACAGTTCTCCCTCCAACGAGCTCGCTTCCCGACCTATACCTCCGGAAAACGTGTCAGGGAGCATGCCAGGAGTGTGGGTTGAAGTCCTCGGAGCACGAGACCCGAAGATCGAAAGACTTATGACCAATACGGAGCAAAGGGAAGAAACCGTCGGGGGACCGCTTTTTACCCCAGGACGAGAAAACTGAGTCCGGGGCATTCCCGCTCGCGTTTTCTTGGGACGAGCACCGGAAGTCCTCGAGCTCAGCCCGTTTCCTTCGCTGCAAGTGCATTTCCAGTGGTTTCTGACACCGGACGAGCGTTCGCCACTCGTTGGAAGCTTCGGCCATCTTTTGGACCGTTTTGGGTCGCACCACAGTTCTCCCTCCAACGAGCTCGCTTCCCGACCTATACCTCCGGAAAACGTGTCAGGGAGCATGCCAGGAGTGTGGGTTGAAGTCCTCGGAGCACGAGACCCGAAGATCAAAAGACTTATGACCAATACGGAGCAAAGGGAAGAAACCGTCGGGGGACCGCTTTTTACCCCAGGACGAGAAAACTGAGTCCGGGGCATTCCCGCTCGCGTTTTCTTGGGACGAGCACCGGAAGTCCTCGAGCTCAGCCCGTTTCCTTCGCTGCAAGTGCATTTCCAGTGGTTTCTGACACCGGACGAGCGTTCGCCACTCGTTGGAAGCTTCGGCCATCTTTTGGACCGTTTTGGGTCGCACCACAGTTCTCCCTCCAACGAGCTCGCTTCCCGACCTATACCTCCGGAAAACGTGTCAGGGAGCATGCCAGGAGTGTGGGTTGAAGTCCTCGGAGCACGAGACCCGAAGATCGAAAGACTTATGACCAATACGGAGCAAAGGGAAGAAACCGTCGGGGGACCGCTTTTTACCCCAGGACGGGAAAACTGAGTCCGAGGCATTCCCGCTCGCGTTTTCTTGGGACGAGCACCGGAAGTCCTCGAGCTCAGCCCGTTTCCTTCGCTGCAAGTGCATCTCCAGTGGTTTCTGACACCGGACGAGCGTTCGCCACTCGTTGGAAGCTTCGGCCATCTTTTGGACCGTTTTGGGTCGCACCACAGTTCTCCCTCCAACGAGCTCGCTTCCCGACCTATACCTCCGGAAAACGTGTCAGGGAGCATGCCAGGAGTGTGGGTTGAAGTCCTCGGAGCACGAGACCCGAAGATCGAAAGACTTATGACCAATACAGAGCAAAGGGAAGAAACCGTCGGGGGACCGCTTTTTACCCCAGGACGAGAAAACTGAGTCCGGGGCATTCCCGCTCGCGTTTTCTTGGGACGAGCACCGGAAGTCCTCGAGCTCAGCCCGTTTCCTTCGCTGCAAGTGCATTTCCAGTGGTTTCTGACACCGGACGAGCGTTCGCCACTCGTTGGAAGCTTCGGCTATCTTTTGGACCGTTTTGGGTCGCACCACAGTTCTCCCTCCAACGAGCTCGCTTCCCGACCTATACCTCCGGAAAACGTGTCAGGGAGCATGCCAGGAGTGTGGGTTGAAGTCCTCGGAGCACGAGACCCGAAGATCGAAAGACTTATGACCAATACGGAGCAAAGGGAAGAAACCGTCGGGGGACCGCTTTTTACCCAAGGACGAGAAAATTGAGTCCGGGGCATTCCCGCTCGCGTTTTCTTGGGACGAGCACCGGAAGTCCTCGAGCTCAGCCCGTTTCCTTCGCTGCAAGTGCATTTCCAGTGGTTTCTGACACCGGACGAGCGTTCGCCACTCGTTGGAAGCTTCGGCCATCTTTTGGACCGTTTTGGGTCGCACCACAGTTCTCCCTCCAACGAGCTCGCTTCCCGACCTATACCTCCGGAAAACGTGTCAGGGAGCATGCCAGGAGTGTGGGTTGAAGTCCTCGGAGCACGAGACCCGAAGATCGAAAGACTTATGACCAATACGGAGCAAAGGGAAGAAACCGTCGGGGGACCGCTTTTTACCCCAGGACGAGAAAACTGAGTCCGGGGCATTCCCGCTCGCGTTTTCTTGGGACGAGCACCGGAAGTCCTCGAGCTCGGCCCGTTTCCTTCGCTGCAAGTGCATTTCCAGTGGTTTCTGACACCGGACGAGCGTTCGCCACTCGTTGGAAGCTTCGGCCATCTTTTGGACCGTTTTGGGTCGCACCACAGTTCTCCCTCCAACGAGCTCGCTTCCCGACCTATACCTCCGGAAAACGTGTCAGGGAGCATGCCAGGAGTGTGGGTTGAAGTCCTCGGAGCACGAGACCCGAAGATCGAAAGACTTATGACCAATACGGAGCAAAGGGAAGAAACCGTCGGGGGACCGCTTTTTACCCCAGGACGAGAAAACTGAGTCCGGGGCATTTCTCGCTCGCGTTTTCTTGGGACGAGCACCGGAAGTCCTCGAGCTCAGCCCGTTTCCTTCGCTGCAAGTGCATTTCCAGTGGTTTCTGACACCGGACGAGCGTTCGCCACTCGTTGGAAGCTTCGGCTATCTTTTGGACCGTTTTGGGTCGCACCACAGTTCTCCCTCCAACGAGCTCGCTTCCCGACCTATACCTCCGGAAAACGTGTCAGGGAGCATGCCAGGAGTGTGGGTTGAAGTCCTCGGAGCACGAGACCCAAAGATCGAAAGACTTATGACCAATACGGAGCAAAGGGAAGAAACCGTCGGGGCACCGCTTTTTACCCCAGGACGAGAAAACTGAGTCCGGGGCATTCCCGCTCGCGTTTTCTTGGGACGAGCACCGGAAGTCCTCGAGCTCAGCCCGTTTCCTTCTCTGCAAGTGCATTTCCAGTGGTTTCTGACACCGGACGAGCGTTCGCCACTCGTTGGAAGCTTCGGCCATCTTTTGGACCGTTTTGGGTCGCACCACAGTTCTCCCTCCAACGAGCTCGCTTCCCGACCTATACCTCCGGAAAACGTGTCAGGGAGCATGCCAGGAGTGTGGGTTGAAGTCCTCGGAGCACGAGACCCGAACATCGAAAGACTTATGACCAATACGGAGCAAAGGGAAGAAACCGTCGGGGGACCGCTTTTTACCCCAGGACGAGAAAACTGAGTCCGGGGCATTCCCGCTCGCGTTTTCTTGGGACGAGCACCGGAAGTCCTCGAGCTCAGCCCGTTTCCTTCGCTGCAAGTGCATTTCCAGTGGTTTCTGACACCGGACGAGCGTTAGCCACTCGTTGGAAGCTTCGGCCATCTTTTGGACCGTTTTGGGTCGCACAACAGTTCTCCCTCCAACGATCTCGCTTCCCGACCTATACCTCCGGAAAACGTGTCAGGGAGCATGCCAGGAGTGTGGGTTGAAGTCCTCGGAGCACGAGACCCGAAGATCGAAAGACTTATGACCAATACGGAGCAAAGGGAAGAAACCGTCGGGGGACCGCTTTTTACCCCAGGACGAGAAAACTGAGTCCGGGGCATTCCCGCTCGCGTTTTCTTGGGACGAGCACCGGAAGTCCTCGAGCTCAGCCCGTTTCCTTCGCTGCAAGTGCATTTCCAGTGGTTTCTGACACCGGACGAGCGTTCGCCACTCGTTGGAAGCTTCGGCCATCTTTTGGACCGTTTTGGGTCGCACCACAGTTCTCCCTCCAACGAGCTCGCTTCCCGACCTATACCTCCGGAAAACGTGTCAGGGAGCATGCCAGGAGTGTGGGTTGAAGTCCTCGGAGCACGAGACCCGAAGATCGAAAGACTTATGACCAATACGGAGCAAAGGGAAGAAACCGTCGGGGGACCGCTTTTTACCCCAGGACGAGAAAACTGAGTCCGGGGCATTCCCGCTCGCGTTTTCTTGGGACGAGCACCGGAAGTCCTCGAGCTCAGCCCGTTTCCTTCGCTGCAAGTGCATTTCCAGTGGTTTCTGACACCGGACGAGCGTTCGCCACTCGTTGGAAGCTTCGGCCATCTTTTGGACCGTTTTGGGTCGCACCACAGTTCTCCCTCCAACGAGCTCGCTTCCCGACCTATACCTCCGGAAAACGTGTCAGGGAGCATGCCAGGAGTGTGGGTTGAAGTCCTCGGAGCACGAGACCCGAAGATCGAAAGACTTATGACCAATACGGAGCAAAGGGAAGAAACCGTCGGGGGACCGCTTTTTACCCCAGGACGAGAAAACTGAGTCCGGGGCATTCCCGCTCGCGTTTTCTTGGGAAGAGCACCGGAAGTCCTCGAGCTCAGCCCGTTTCCTTCGCTGCAAGTGCATTTCCAGTGGTTTCTGACACCGGACGAGCGTTCGCCACTCGTTGGAAGCTTCGGCCATCTTTTGGACCGTTTTGGGTCGCACCACAGTTCTCCCTCCAACGAGCTCGCTTCCCGACCTATACCTCCGGAAAACGTGTCAGGGAGCATGCCAGGAGTGTGGGTTGAAGTCCTCGGAGCACGAGACCCGAAGATCGAAAGACTTATGACCAATACGGAGCAAAGGGAAGAAACCGTCGGGGGACCGCTTTTTACCCCAAGACGAGAAAACTGAGTCCGGGGCATTCCCGCTCGCGTTTTCTTGGGACGAGCACCGGAAGTCCTCGAGCTCGGCCCGTTTCCTTCGCTGCAAGTGCATTTCCAGTGGTTTCTGACACCGGACGAGCGTTCGCCACTCGTTGGAATCTTCGGCCATCTTTTGGACCGTTTTGGGTCGCACCACAGTTCTCCCTCCAACGAGCTCGCTTCCCGACCTATACCTCCGGAAAACGTATCAGGGAGCATGCCAGGAGTGTGGGTTGAAGTCCTCGGAGCACGAGACCCGAAGATCGAAAGACTTATGACCAATACGGAGCAAAGGGAAGAAACCGTCGGGGGACCGCTTTTTACCCCAGGACGAGAAAACTGAGTCCGGGGCATTCCCGCTCGCGTTTTCTTGACACGAGCATCGGAAGTCCTCGAGCTCAGCCCGTTTCCTTCGCTGCAAGTGCATTTCCAGTGGTTTCTGACACCGGACGAGCGTTCGCCACTCGTTGGAAGCTTCGGCCATCTTTTGGACCGTTTTGGGTCGCACCACAGTTCTCCCTCCAACGAGCTCGCTTCCCGACCTATACCTCCGGAAAACGTGTCAGGGAGCATGCCAGGAGTGTGGGTTGAAGTCCTCGGAGCACGAGACCCGAAGATCGAAAGACTTATGACCAATACGGAGCAAAGGGAAGAAACCGTCGGGGGACCGCTTTTTACCCCAGGACGAGAAAACTGAGTCCGGGGCATTCCCGCTCGCGTTTTCTTGGGACGAGCACCGGAAGTCCTCGAGCTCAGCCCGTTTCCTACGCTGCAAGTGCATTTCCAGTGGTTTCTGACACCGGACGAGCGTTCGCCACTCGTTGGAATCTTCGGCCATCTTTTGGACCGTTTTGGGTCGCACCACAGTTCTCCCTCCAACGAGCTCGCTTCCCGACCTATACCTCCGGAAAACGTGTCAGGGAGCATGCCAGGAGTGTGGGTTGAAGTCCTCGGAGCACGAGACCCGAAGATCGAAAGACTTATGACCAATACGGAGCAAAGGGAAGAAACCGTCGGGGGACCGCTTTTTACCCCAGGACGAGAAAACTGAGTCCGGGGCATTCCCGCTCGCGTTTTCTTGGGACGAGCACCGGAAGTCCTCGAGCTCAGCCCGTTTCCTTCGCTGCAAGTGCATTTCCAGTGGTTTCTGACACCGGACGAGCGTTCGCCACTCGTTGGAAGCTTCGGCCATCTTTTGGACCGTTTTGGGTCGCACCACAGTTCTCCCTCCAACGAGCTCGCTTCCCGACCTATACCTCCGGAAAACGTGTCAGGGAGCATGCCAGGAGTGTGGGTTGAAGTCCTCGGAGCACGAGACCCGAAGATCGAAAGACTTATGACCAATACGAAGCAAAGGGAAGAAACCGTCGGGGGACCGCTTTTTACCCCAGGACGAGAAAACTGAGTCCGGGGCATTCCCGCTCGCGTTTTCTTGGGACGAGCACCGGAAGTCCTCGAGCTCAGCCCGTTTCCTTCGCTGCAAGTGCATTTCCAGTGGTTTCTGACACCGGACGAGCGTTCGCCACTCGTTGGAAGCTTCGGCCATCTTTTGGACCGTTTTGGGTCGCACCACAGTTCTCCCTCCAACGAGCTCGCTTCCCGACCTATACCTCCGGAAAACGTGTCAGGGAGCATGCCAGGAGTGTGGGTTGAAGTCCTCGGAGCACGAGACCCGAAGATCGAAAGACTTATGACCAATACGGAGCAAAGGGAAGAAACCGTCGGGGGACCGCTTTTTACCCCAGGACGAGAAAACTGAGTCCGGGGCATTCCCGCTCGCGTTTTCTTGGGATGAGCACCGGAAGTCCTCGAGCTCAGCCCGTTTCCTTCGCTGCAAGTGCATTTCCAGTGGTTTCTGACACCGGACGAGCGTTCGCCACTCGTTGGAAGCTTCGGCCATCTTTTGGACCGTTTTGGGTCGCACCACAGTTCTCCCTCCAACGAGCTCGCTTCCCGACCTATACCTCCGGAAAACGTGTCAGGGAGCATGCCAGGAGTGTGGGTTGAAGTCCTCGGAGCACGAGACCCGAAGATCGAAAGACTTATGACCAATACGGAGCAAAGGGAAGAAACCGTCGGGGGACCGCTTTTTACCCCAAGACGAGAAAACTGAGTCCGGGGCATTCCCGCTCGCGTTTTCTTGGGACGAGCACCGGAAGTCCTCGAGCTCGGCCCGTTTCCTTCGCTGCAAGTGCATTTCCAGTGGTTTCTGACACCGGACGAGCGTTCGCCACTCGTTGGAATCTTCGGCCATCTTTTGGACCGTTTTGGGTCGCACCACAGTTCTCCCTCCAACGAGCTCGCTTCCCGACCTATACCTCCGGAAAACGTATCAGGGAGCATGCCAGGAGTGTGGGTTGAAGTCCTCGGAGCACGAGACCCGAAGATCGAAAGACTTATGACCAATACGGAGCAAAGGGAAGAAACCGTCGGGGGACCGCTTTTTACCCCAGGACGAGAAAACTGAGTCCGGGGCATTCCCGCTCGCGTTTTCTTGACACGAGCATCGGAAGTCCTCGAGCTCAGCCCGTTTCCTTCGCTGCAAGTGCATTTCCAGTGGTTTCTGACACCGGACGAGCGTTCGCCACTCGTTGGAAGCTTCGGCCATCTTTTGGACCGTTTTGGGTCGCACCACAGTTCTCCCTCCAACGAGCTCGCTTCCCGACCTATACCTCCGGAAAACGTGTCAGGGAGCATGCCAGGAGTGTGGGTTGAAGTCCTCGGAGCACGAGACCCGAAGATCGAAAGACTTATGACCAATACGGAGCAAAGGGAAGAAACCGTCGGGGGACCGCTTTTTACCCCAGGACGAGAAAACTGAGTCCGGGGCATTCCCGCTCGCGTTTTCTTGGGACGAGCACCGGAAGTCCTCGAGCTCAGCCCGTTTCCTACGCTGCAAGTGCATTTCCAGTGGTTTCTGACACCGGACGAGCGTTCGCCACTCGTTGGAATCTTCGGCCATCTTTTGGACCGTTTTGGGTCGCACCACAGTTCTCCCTCCAACGAGCTCGCTTCCCGACCTATACCTCCGGAAAACGTGTCAGGGAGCATGCCAGGAGTGTGGGTTGAAGTCCTCGGAGCACGAGACCCGAAGATCGAAAGACTTATGACCAATACGGAGCAAAGGGAAGAAACCGTCGGGGGACCGCTTTTTACCCCAGGACGAGAAAACTGTGTCCGGGGCATTCCCGCTCGCGTTTTCTTGGGACGAGCACCGGAAGTCCTCGAGCTCAGCCCGTTTCCTTCGCTGCAAGTGCATTTCCAGTGGTTTCTGACACCGGACGAGCGTTCGCCACTCGTTGGAAGCTTCGGCCATCTTTTGGACCGTTTTGGGTCGCACCACAGTTCTCCCTCCAACGAGCTCGCTTCCCGACCTATACCTCCGGAAAACGTGTCAGGGAGCATGCCAGGAGTGTGGGTTGAAGTCCTCGGAGCACGAGATCCGAAGATCGAAAGACTTATGACCAATACGGAGCAAAGGGAAGAAACCGTCGGGGGACCGCTTTTTACCCCAGGACGAGAAAACTGAGTCCGGGGCATTCCCGCTCGCGTTTTCTTGGGACGAGCACCGGAAGTCCTCGAGCTCAGCCCGTTTCCTACGCTGCAAGTGCATTTCCAGTGGTTTCTGACACCGGACGAGCGTTCGCCACTCGTTGGAATCTTCGGCCATCTTTTGGACCGTTTTGGGTCGCACCACAGTTCTCCCTCCAACGAGCTCGTTTCCCGACCTATACCTCCGGAAAACGTGTCAGGGAGCATGCCAGGAGTGTGGGTTGAAGTCCTCGGAGCACGAGACCCGAAGATCGAAAGACTTATGACCAATACGGAGCAAAGGGAAGAAACCGTCGGGGGACCGCTTTTTACCCCAGGACGAGAAAACTGTGTCCGGGGCATTCCCGCTCGCGTTTTCTTGGGACGAGCACCGGAAGTCCTCGAGCTCAGCCCGTTTCCTTCGCTGCAAGTGCATTTCCAGTGGTTTCTGACACCGGACGAGCGTTCGCCACTCGTTGGAAGCTTCGGCCATCTTTTGGACCGTTTTGGGTCGCACCACAGTTCTCCCTCCAACGAGCTCGCTTCCCGACCTATACCTCCGGAAAACGTGTCAGGGAGCATGCCAGGAGTGTGGGTTGAAGTCCTCCGAGCACGAGACCCGAAGATCGAAAGACTTATGACCAATACGGAGCAAAGGGAAGAAACCGTCGGGGGACCGCTTTTTACCCCAGGACGAGAAAACTGAGTCCGGGGCATTCCCGCTCGCGTTTTCTTGGGACGAGCACCGGAAGTCCTCGAGCTCAGCCCGTTTCCTTCTCTGCAAGTGCATTTCCAGTGGTTTCTGACACCGGACGAGCGTTCGCCACTCGTTGGAAGCTTCGGCCATCTTTTGGACCGTTTTGGGTCGCACCACAGTTCTCCCTCCAACGAGCTCGCTTCCCGACCTATACCTCCGGAAAACGTGTCAGGGAGCATGCCAGGAGTGTGGGTTGAAGTCCTCGGAGCACGAGACCCGAAGATCGAAAGACTTATGACCAATACGGAGCAAAGGGAAGAAACCGTCGGGGGACCGCTTTTTACCCGAGGACGAGAAAACTGAGTCCGGGGCATTCCCGCTCGCGTTTTCTTGGGACGAGCACCGGAAGTCCTCGAGCTCAGCCCGTTTCCTTCGCTGCAAGTGCATTTCCAGTGGTTTCTGACTCCGGACGAGCGTTCGCCACTCGTTGGAAGCTTCGGCCATCTTTTGGACCGTTTTGGGTCGCACCACAGTTCTCCCTCCAACGAGCTCGCTTCCCGACCTATACCTCCGGAAAACGTGTCAGGGAGCATGCCAGGAGTGTGGGTTGAAGTCCTCGGAGCACGAGACCCGAAGATCGAAAGACTTATGACCAATACGGAGCAAAGGGAAGAAACCGTCGGGGGACCGCTTTTTACCCCAGGACGAGAAAACTGAGTCCGGGGCATTCCCGCTCGCGTTTTCTTGGGACGAGCACCGGAAGTCCTCGAGCTCAGCCCGTTTCCTTCGCTGCAAGTGCATTTCCAGTGGTTTCTGACACCGGACGAGCGTTCGCCACTCGTTGGAAGCTTCGGCCATCTTTTGGACCGTTTTGGGTCGCACCACAGTTCTCCCTCCAACGAGCTCGCTTCCCGACCTATACCTCCGGAAAACGTGTCAGGGAGCATGCCAGGAGTGTGGGTTGAAGTCCTCCGAGCACGAGACCCGAAGATCGAAAGACTTATGACCAATACGGAGCAAAGGGAAGAAACCGTCGGGGGACCGCTTTTTACCCCAGGACGAGAAAACTGAGTCCGGGGCATTCCCGCTCGCGTTTTCTTGGGACGAGCACCGGAAGTCCTCGAGCTCAGCCCGTTTCCTTCTCTGCAAGTGCATTTCCAGTGGTTTCTGACACCGGACGAGCGTTCGCCACTCGTTGGAAGCTTCGGCCATCTTTTGGACCGTTTTGGGTCGCACCACAGTTCTCCCTCCAACGAGCTCGCTTCCCGACCTATACCTCCGGAAAACGTGTCAGGGAGCATGCCAGGAGTGTGGGTTGAAGTCCTCGGAGCACGAGACCCGAACATCGAAAGACTTATGACCAATACGGAGCAAAGGGAAGAAACCGTCGGGGGACCGCTTTTTACCCCAGGACGAGAAAACTGAGTCCGGGGCATTCCCGCTCGCGTTTTCTTGGGACGAGCACCGGAAGTCCTCGAGCTCAGCCCGTTTCCTTCGCTGCAAGTGCATTTCCAGTGGTTTCTGACACCGGACGAGCGTTCGCCACTCGTTGGAAGCTTCGGCCATCTTTTGGACCGTTTTGGGTCGCACCACAGTTCTCCCTCCAACGAGCTCGCTTCCCGACCTATACCTCCGGAAAACGTGTCAGGGAGCATGCCAGGAGTGTGGGTTGAAGTCCTCGGAGCACGAGACCCGAAGATCGAAAGACTTATGATCAATACGGAGCAAAGGGAAGAAACCGTCGGGGGACCGCTTTTTACCCCAGGACGAGAAAACTGAGTCCGGGGCATTCCCGCTCGCGTTTTCTTGGGACGAGCACCGGAAGTCCTCGAGCTCAGCCCGTTTCCTTCTCTGCAAGTGCATTTCCAGTTGTTTCTGACACCGGACGAGCGTTCGCCACTCGTTGGAAGCTTCGGCCATCTTTTGGACCGTTTTGGGTCGCACCACAGTTCTCCCTCCAACGAGCTCGCTTCCCGACCTATACCTCCGGAAAACGTGTCAGGGAGCATGCCAGGAGTGTGGGTTGAAGTCCTCCGAGCACGAGACCCGAAGATCGAAAGACTTATGACCAATACGGAGCAAAGGGAAGAAACCGTCGGGGGACCGCTTTTTACCCCAGGACGAGAAAACTGAGTCCGGGGCATTCCCGCTCGCGTTTTCTTGGGACGAGCACCGGAAGTCCTCGAGCTCAGCCCGTTTCCTTCTCTGCAAGTGCATTTCCAGTGGTTTCTGACACCGGACGAGCGTTCGCCACTCGTTGGAAGCTTCGACCATCTTTTGGACCGTTTTTGGTCGCACCACAGTTCTCCCTCCAACGAGCTCGCTTCCCGACCTATACCTCCGGAAAACTTGTCAGGGAGCATGCCAGGAGTGTGGGTTGAAGTCCTCGGAGCACGAGACTTGAAGATCGAAAGACTTATGACCAATACGGAGCAAAGGGAAGAAACCGTCGGGGGACCGCTTTTTACCCCAGGACGAGAAAACTGAGTCCGGGGCATTCCCGCTCGCGTTTTCTTGGGACGAGCACCGAAAGTCCTCGAGCTCAGCCCGTTTCCTACGCTGCAAGTGCATTTCCAGTGGTTTCTGACACCGGACGAGCGTTCGCCACTCGTTGGAAGCTTCGGCCATCTTTTGGACCGTTTTGGGTCGCACCACAGTTCTCCCTCCAACGAGCTCGCTTCCCAACCTATACCTCCGGAAAACGTGTCAGGGAGCATGCCAGGAGTGTGGGTTGAAGTCCTCGGAGCACGAGACCCGAAGATCGAAAGACTTATTATCAATACGGAGCAAAGGGAAGAAACCGTCGGGGGACCGCTTTTTACCCCAGGACGAGAAAACTGAGTCCGGGGCATTCCCGCTCGCGTTTTCTTGGGACGAGCACCGGAAGTCCTCGAGCTCAGCCCGTTTCCTACGCTGCAAGTGCATTTCCAGTGGTTTCTGACACCGGACGAGCGTTCGCCACTCGTTGGAAGCTTCGGCCATCTTTTGGACCGTTTTGGGTCGCACCACAGTTCTCCCTCCAACGAGCTCGCTTCCCGACCTATACCTCCGGAAAACGTGTCAGGGAGCATGCCAGGAGTGTGGGTTGAATTCCTCGGAGCACGAGACCCGAAGATCGAAAGACTTATGACCAATACGGAGCAAAGGGAAGAAACCGTCGGGGGACCGCTTTTTACCCCAGGACGAGAAAACTGTGTCCGGGGCATTCCCGCTCGCGTTTTCTTGGGACGAGCACCGGAAGTCCTCGAGCTCAGCCCGTTTCCTTCGCTGCAAGTGCATTTCCAGTGGTTTCTGACACCGGACGAGCGTTCGCCACTCGTTGGAATCTTCGGCCATCTTTTGGACCGTTTTGGGTCGCACCACAGTTCTCCCTCCAACGAGCTCGCTTCCCGACCTATACCTCCGGAAAACGTGTCAGGGAGCATGCCAGGAGTGTGGGTTGAAGTCCTCGGAGCACGAGACCCGAAGATCGAAAGACTTATGACCAATACAGAGCAAAGGGAAGAAACCGTCGGGGGACCGCTTTTTACCCCAGGACGAGAAAACTGAGTCCGGGGCATTCCCGCTCGCGTTTTCTTGGGACGAGCACCGGAAGTCCTCGAGCTCAGCCCGTTTCCTTCGCTGCAAGTGCATTTCCAGTGGTTTCTGACACCGGACGAGCGTTCGCCACTCGTTGGAAGCTTCGACCATCTTTTGGACCGTTTTGGGTCGCACCACAGTTCTCCCTCCAACGAGCTCGCTTCCCGACCTATACCTCCGGAAAACGTGTCAGGGAGCATGCCAGGAGTGTGGGTTGAAGTCCTCGGAGCACGAGACCCGAAGATCGAAAGACTTATGACCAATACGGAGCAAAGGGAAGAAACCGTCGGGGGGACCGCTTTTTACCCCAGGACGAGAAAACTGAGTCCGGGGCATTCCCGCTCGCGTTTTCTTGGGACGAGCACCGGAAGTCCTCGAGCTCAGCCCGTTTCCTTCGCTGCAAGTGCATTTCCAGTGGTTTCTGACACCGGACGAGCGTTCGCCACTCGTTGGAAGCTTCGGCCATCTTTTCGACCGTTTTGGGTCGCACCACAGTTCTCCCTCCAACGAGCTCGCTTCCCGACCTATACCTCTGGAAAACGTGTCAGGGAGCATGCCAGGAGTGTGGGTTGAAGTCCTCGGAGCACGAGACCCGAAGATCGAAAGACTTATGACCAATACGGAGCAAAGGGAAGAAACCGTCGGGGGACCGCTTTTTACCCCAGGACGAGAAAACTGAGTCCGGGGCATTCCCGCTCGCGTTTTCTTGGGACGAGCACCGGAAGTCCTCGAGCTCAGCCCGTTTCCTTCGCTGCAAGTGCATTTCCAGTGGTTTCTGACACCGGACGAGCGTTCGCCACTCGTTGGAAGCTTCGGCCATCTTTTGGACCGTTTTGGGTCGCACCACAGTTCTCCCTCCAACGAGCTCGCTTCCCGACCTATACCTCCGGAAAACGTGTCAGGGAGCATGCCAGGAGTGTGGGTTGAAGTCCTCGGAGCACGAGACCCGAAGATCGAAAGACTTATGACCAATACGGAGCAAAGGGAAGAAACCGTCGGGGGACTGCTTTTTACCCCAGGACGAGAAAACTGAGTCCGGGGCATTCCCGCTCGCGTTTTCTTGGGACGAGCACCGGAAGTCCTCGAGCTCAGCCCGTTTCCTACGCTGCAAGTGCATTTCCAGTGGTTTCTGACACCGGACGAGCGTTCGCCACTCGTTGGAATCTTCGGCCATCTTTTGGACCGTTTTGGGTCGCACCACAGTTCTCCCTCCAACGAGCTCGTTTCCCGACCTATACCTCCGGAAAACGTGTCAGGGAGCATGCCAGGAGTGTGGGTTGAAGTCCTCGGAGCACGAGACCCGAAGATCGAAAGACTTATGACCAATACGGAGCAAAGGGAAGAAACCGTCGGGGGACCGCTTTTTACCCCAGGACGAGAAAACTGAGTCCGGGGCATTCCCGCTCGCGTTTTCTTGGGATGAGCACCGGAAGTCCTCGAGCTCAGCCCATTTCCTTCGCTGCAAGTGCATTTCCAGTGGTTTCTGACACCGGACGAGCGTTCGCCACTCGTTGGAAGCTTCGGCCATCTTTTGGACCGTTTTGGGTCGCACCACAGTTCTCCCTCCAACGAGCTCGCTTCCCGACCTATACCTCCGGAAAACGTGTCAGGGAGCATGCCAGGAGTGTGGGTTGAAGTCCTCGGAGCACGAGACCCGAAGATCGAAAGACTTATGACCAATACGGAGCAAAGGGAAGAAACCGTCGGGGGACCGCTTTTTACCCCAGGACGAGAAAACTGAGTCCGGGGCATTCCCGCTCGCGTTTTCTTGGGACGAGCACCGGAAGTCCTCGAGCTCAGCCCGTTTCCTTCGCTGCAAGTGCATTTCCAGTGGTTTCTGACACCGGACGAGCGTTCGCCACTCGTTGGAAGCTTCGGCCATCTTTTGGACCGTTTTGGGTCGCACCACAGTTCTCCCTCCAACGAGCTCGCTTCCCGACCTATACCTCCGGAAAACGTGTCAGGGAGCATGCCAGGAGTGTGGGTTGAAGTCCTCGGAGCACGAGACCCAAAGATCGAAAGACTTATGACCAATACGGAGCAAAGGGAAGAAACCGTCGGGGGACCGCTTTTTACCCCAGGACGAGAAAACTGAGTCCGGGGCATTCCCGCTCGCGTTTTCTTGGGACGAGCACCGGAAGTCCTCGAGCTCAGCCCGTTTCCTTCGCTGCAAGTGCATTTCCAGTGGTTTCTGACACCGGACGAGCGTTCGCCACTCGTTGGAAGCTTCGGCCATCTTTTGGACCGTTTTGGGTCGCACCACAGTTCTCCCTCCAACGAGCTCGCTTCCCGACCTATACCTCCGGAAAACGTGTCAGGGAGCATGCCAGGAGTGTGGGTTGAAGTCCTCGGAGCACGAGACCCGAAGATCGAAAGACTTATGACCAATACGGAGCAAAGGGAAGAAACCGTCGGGGGACCGCTTTTTACCCCAGGACGAGAAAACTGAGTCCGGGGCATTCCCGCTCGCGTTTTCTTGGGACGAGCACCGAAAGTCCTCGAGCTCAGCCCGTTTCCTACGCTGCAAGTGCATTTCCAGTGGTTTCTGACACCGGACGAGCGTTCGCCACTCGTTGGAAGCTTCGGCCATCTTTTGGACCGTTTTGGGTCGCACCACAGTTCTCCCTCCAACGAGCTCGCTTCCCGACCTATACCTCCGGAAAACGTGTCAGGGAGCATGCCAGGAGTGTGGGTTGAAGTCCTCGGAGCACGAGACCCGAAGATCGAAAGACTTATGACCAATACGGAGCAAAGGGAAGAAACCGTCGGGGGACCGCTTTTTACCCCAGGACGAGAAAACTGAGTCCGGGGCATTCCCGCTCGCGTTTTCTTGGGACGAGCACCGGAAGTCCTCGAGCTCAGCCCGTTTCCTTCGCTGCAAGTGCATTTCCAGTGGTTTCTGACACCGGACGAGCGTTCGCCACTCGTTGGAAGCTTCGGCCATCTTTTCGACCGTTTTGGGTCGCACCACAGTTCTCCCTCCAACGAGCTCGCTTCCCGACCTATACCTCTGGAAAACGTGTCAGGGAGCATGCCAGGAGTGTGGGTTGAAGTCCTCGGAGCACGAGACCCGAAGATCGAAACACTTATGACCAATACGGAGCAAAGGGAAGAAACCGTCGGGGGACCGCTTTTTACCCCAGGACGAGAAAACTGAGTCCGGGGCATTCCCGCTCGCGTTTTCTTGGGACGAGCACCGGAAGTCCTCGAGCTCAGCCCGTTTCCTTCGCTGCAAGTGCATTTCCAGTGGTTTCTGACACCGGACGAGCGTTCGCCACTCGTTGGAAGCTTCGGCCATCTTTTGGACCGTTTTGGGTCGCACCACAGTTCTCCCTCCAACGAGCTCGCTTCCCGACCTATACCTCCGGAAAACGTGTCAGGGAGCATGCCAGGAGTGTGGGTTGAAGTCCTCGGAGCACGAGACCCGAAGATCGAAAGACTTATGACCAATACGGAGCAAAGGGAAGAAACCGTCGGGGGACCGCTTTTTACCCCAGGACGAGAAAACTGAGTCCGGGGCATTCCCGCTCGCGTTTTCTTGGGACGAGCACCGGAAGTCCTCGAGCTCAGCCCGTTTCCTTCGCTGCAAGTGCATTTCCAGTGGTTTCTGACACCGGACGAGCGTTCGCCACTCGTTGGAAGCTTCGGCCATCTTTTGGACCGTTTTGGGTCGCACCACAGTTCTCCCTCCAACGAGCTCGCTTCCCGACCTATACCTCCGGAAAACGTGTCAGGGAGCATGCCAGGAGTGTGGGTTGAAGTCCTCGGAGCACGAGACCCGAAGATCGAAAGACTTATGACCAATACGGAGCAAAGGGAAGAAACCGTCGGGGGACCGCTTTTTACCCCAGGACGAGAAAACTGAGTCCGGGGCATTCCCGCTCGCGTTTTCTTGGGACGAGCACCGGAAGTCCTCGAGCTCAGCCCGTTTCCTACGCTGCAAGTGCATTTCCAGTGGTTTCTGACACCGGACGAGCGTTCGCCACTCGTTGGAAGCTTCGGCCATCTTTTGGACCGTTTTGGGTCGCACCACAGTTCTCCCTCCAACGAGCTCGCTTCCCGACCTATACCTCCAGAAAACGTGTCAGGGAGCATGCCAGGAGTGTGGGTTGAAGTCCTCGGAGCACGAGACCCGAAGATCGAAAGACTTATGACCAATACGGAGCAAAGGGAAGAAACCGTCGGGGGACCGCTTTTTACCCGAGGACGAGAAAACTGAGTCCGGGGCATTCCCGCTCGCGTTTTCTTGGGACGAGCACCGGAAGTCCTCGAGCTCAGCCCGTTTCCTTCGCTGCAAGTGCATTTCCAGTGGTTTCTGACACCGGACGAGCGTTCGCCACTCGTTGGAAGCTTCGGCCATCTTTTGGACCGTTTTGGGTCGCACCACAGTTCTCCCTCCAACGAGCTCGCTTCCCGACCTATACCTCCGGAAAACGTGTCAGGGAGCATGCCAGGAGTGTGGGTTGAAGTCCTCGGAGCACGAGACCCGAAGATCGAAAGACTTATGACCAATACGGAGCAAAGGGAAGAAACCGTCGGGGGACCGCTTTTTACCCCAGGACGAGAAAACTGAGTCCGGGGCATTCCTGCTCGCGTTTTCTTGGGACGAGCACCGGAAGTCCTCGAGCTCAGCCCGTTTCCTTCGCTGCAAGTGCATTTCCAGTGGTTTCTGACACCGGACGAGCGTTCGCCACTCGTTGGAAGCTTCGGCCATCTTTTGGACCGTTTTGGGTCGCACCACAGTTCTCCCTCCAACGAGCTCGCTTCCCGACCTATACCTCCGGAAAACGTGTCAGGGAGCATGCCAGGAGTGTGGGTTGAAGTCCTCGGAGCACGAGACCCGAAGATCGAAAGACTTATGACCAATACGGAGCAAAGGGAAGAAACCGTCGGGGGACCGCTTTTTACCCCAGGACGAGAAAACTGAGTCCGGGGCATTCCCGCTCGCGTTTTCTTGGGACGAGCACCGGAAGTCCTCGAGCTCAGCCCGTTTCCTTCGCTGCAAGTGCATTTCCAGTGGTTTCTGACACCGGACGAGCGTTCGCCACTCGTTGGAAGCTTCGGCCATCTTTTGGACCGTTTTGGGTCGCACCACAGTTCTCCCTCCAACAAGCTCGCTTCCCGACCTATACCTCCGGAAAACGTGTCAGGGAGCATGCCAGGAGTGTGGGTTGAAGTCCTCGGAGCACGAGACCCGAAGATCGAAAGACTTATGACCAATACGGAGCAAAGGGAAGAAACCGTCGGGGGACCGCTTTTTACCCCAGGACGAGAAAACTGAGTCCGGGGCATTCCCGCTCGCGTTTTCTTGGGACGAGCACCGGAAGTCCTCGAGCTCAGCCCGTTTCCTTCTCTGCAAGTGCATTTCCAGTGGTTTCTGACACCGGACGAGCGTTCGCCACTCGTTGGAAGCTTCGGCCATCTTTTGGACCGTTTTGGGTCGCACCACAGTTCTCCCTCCAACGAGCTCGCTTCCCGACCTATACCTCCGGAAAACGTGTCAGGGAGCATGCCAGAAGTGTGGGTCTAAGTCCTCGGAGCACGAGACCCGAACATCGAAAGACTTATGACCAATACGGAGCAAAGGGAAGAAACCGTCGGGGGACCGCTTTTTACCCCAGGACGAGAAAACTGAGTCCGGGGCATTCCCGCTCGCGTTTTCTTGGGACGAGCACCGGAAGTCCTCGAGCTCAGCCCCGTTTCCTTCGCTGCAAGTGCATTTCCAGTGGTTTCTGACACCGGACGAGCGTTAGCCACTCGTTGGAAGCTTCGGCCATCTTTTGGACCGTTTTGGGTCGCACAACAGTTCTCCCTCCAACGATCTCGCTTCCCGACCTATACCTCCGGAAAACGTGTCAGGGAGCATGCCAGGAGTGTGGGTTGAAGTCCTCGGAGCACGAGACCCGAAGATCGAAAGACTTATGACCAATACGGAGCAAAGGGAAGAAACCGTCGGGGGACCGCTTTTTACCCCAGGACGAGAAAACTGAGTCCGGGGCATTCCCGCTCGCGTTTTCTTGGGACGAGCACCGGAAGTCCTCGAGCTCAGCCCGTTTCCTTCGCTGCAAGTGCATTTCCAGTGGTTTCTGACACCGGACGAGCGATCGCCACTCGTTGGAAGCTTCGGCCATCTTTTGGACCGTTTTGGGTCGCACCACAGTTCTCCATCCAACGAGCTCGCTTCCCGACCTATACCTCCGGAAAACGTGTCAGGGAGCATGCCAGGAGTGTGGGTTGAAGTCCTCGGAGCACGAGACCCGAAGATCGAAAGACTTATGACCAATACGGAGCAAAGGGAAGAAACCGTCGGGGGACCGCTTTTTACCCCAGGACGAGAAAACTGAGTCCGGGGCATTCCCGCTCGCGTTTTCTTGGGACGAGCACCGGAAGTCCTCGAGCTCGGCCCGTTTCCTTCGCTGCAAGTGCATTTCCATTGGTTTCTGACATCGGACGAGCGTTCGCCACTCGTTGGAAGCTTCGGCCATCTTTTGGACCGTTTTGGGTCACACCACAGTTCTCCCTCCAACGAGCTCGCTTCCCGACCTATACCTCCGGAAAACGTGTCAGGGAGCATGCCAGGAGTGTGGGTTGAAGTCCTCGGAGCACGAGACCCGAAGATCGAAAGACTTATGACCAATACGGAGCAAAGGGAAGAAACCGTCGGGGGACCGCTTTTTAACCCAGGACGAGAAAACTGAGTCCGGGGCATTCCCGCTCGCGTTTTCTTGGGACGAGCACCGGAAGTCCTCGAGCTCAGCCCGTTTCCTTCGCTGCAAGTGCATTTCCAGTGGTTTCTGACACCGGACGAGCGTTCGCCTCTCGTTGGAAGCTTCGGCCATCTTTTGGACCGTTTTGGGTCGCACCACAGTTCTCCCTCCAACGAGCTCGCTTCCCGACCTATACCTCCGGAAAACGTGTCAGGGAGCATGCCAGGAGTGTGGGTTGAAGTCCTCGGAGCACGAGACCCGAAGATCGAAAGACTTATGACCAATACGGAGCAAAGGGAAGAAACCGTCGGGGGACCGCTTTTTACCCCAAGACGAGAAAACTGAGTCCGGGGCATTCCCGCTCGCGTTTTCTTGGGACGAGCACCGGAAGTCCTCGAGCTCGGCCCGTTTCCTTCGCTGCAAGTGCATTTCCAGTGGTTTCTGACACCGGACGAGCGTTCGCCACTCGTTGGAAGCTTCGGCCATCTTTTGGACCGTTTTGGGTCGCACCACAGTTCTCCCTCCAACGAGCTCGCTTCCCGACCTATACCTCCGGAAAACGTGTCAGGGAGCATGCCAGAAGTGTGGGTTGAAGTCCTCGGAGCACGAGACCCGAAGATCGAAAGACTTATGACCAATACGGAGCAAAGGGAAGAAACCGTCGGGGGACCGCTTTTTACCCCAGGACGAGAAAACTGAGTCCGGGGCATTCCCGCTCGCGTTTTCTTGGGACGAGCATTGGAAGTCCTCGAGCTCAGCCCGTTTCCTTCGCTGCAAGTGCATTTCCAGTGGTTTCTGACACGGGACGAGCGTTCGCCACTCGTTGGAAGCTTCGGCCATCTTTTGGACCGTTTTGGGTCGCACCACAGTTCTCCCTCCAACGAGCTCGCTTCCCGACCTATACCTCCGGAAAACGTGTCAGGGAGCATGCCAGGAGTGTGGGTTGAAGTCCTCGGAGCACGAGACCCGAAGATCGAAAGACTTATGACCAATACGGAGCAAAGGGAAGAAACCGTCGGGGGACCGCTTTTTACCCCAGGACGAGAAAACTGAGTCCGGGGCATTCCCGCTCGCGTTTTCTTGGGACGAGCACCGGAAGTCCTCGAACTCAGCCCGTTTCCTTCGCTGCAAGTGCATTTCCAGTGGTTTCTGACACCGGACGAGCGTTCGCCACTCGTTGGAAGCTTCGGCCATCTTTTGGACCGTTTTGGGTCGCACCACAGTTCTCCCTCCAACGAGCTCGCTTCCCGACCTATACCTCCAGAAAACGTGTCAGGGAGCATGCCAGGAGTGTGGGTTGAAGTCCTCGGAGCACGAGACCCGAAGATCGAAAGACTTATGACCAATACAGAGCAAAGGGAAGAAACCGTCGGGGGACCGCTTTTTACCCCAGGACGAGAAAACTGAGTCCGGGGCATTCCCGCTCGCGTTTTCTTGGGACGAGCACCGGAAGTCCTCGAGCTCGGCCCGTTTCCTTCGCTGCAAGTGCATTTCCAGTGGTTTCTGACACCGGACGAGCGTTCGCCACTCGTTGGAAGCTTCGGCCATCTTTTGGACCGTTTTGGGTCGCACCACAGTTCTCCCTCCAACGAGCTCGCTTCCCGACCTATACCTCCGGAAAACGTGTCAGGGAGCATGCCAGGAGTGTGGGTTCAAGTCCTCGGAGCACGAGACCCGAAGATCGAAAGACTTATGACCAATACGGAGCAAAGGGAAGAAACCGTCGGGGGACCGCTTTTTACCCCAGGACGAGAAAACTGAGTCCGGGGCATTCCCGCTCGCGTTTTCTTGGGACGAGCATCGGAAGTCCTCGAGCTCAGCCCGTTTCCTTCGCTGCAAGTGCATTTCCAGTGGTTTCTGACACGGGACGAGCGTTCGCCACTCGTTGGAAGCTTCGGCCATCTTTTGGACCGTTTTGGGTCGCACCACAGTTCTCCCTCCAACGAGCTCGCTTCCCGACCTATACCTCCGGAAAACGTGTCAGGGAGCATGCCAGGAGTGTGGGTTGAAGTCCTCGGAGCACGAGACCCGAAGATCGAAAGACTTATGACCAATACGGAGCAAAGGGAAGAAACCGTCGGGGGACCGCTTTTTACCCCAGGACGAGAAAACTGAGTCCGGGGCATTCCCGCTCGCGTTTTCTTGGGACGAGCACCGGAAGTCCTCGAACTCAGCCCGTTTCCTTCGCTGCAAGTGCATTTCCAGTGGTTTCTGACACCGGACGAGCGTTCGCCACTCGTTGGAAGCTTCGGCCATCTTTTGGACCGTTTTGGGTCGCACCACAGTTCTCCCTCCAACGAGCTCGCTTCCCGACCTATACCTTCAGAAAACGTGTCAGGGAGCATGCCAGGAGTGTGGGTTGAAGTCCTCGGAGCACGAGACCCGAAGATCGAAAGACTTATGACCAATACAGAGCAAAGGGAAGAAACCGTCGGGGGACCGCTTTTTACCCCAGGACGAGAAAACTGAGTCCGGGGCATTCCCGCTCGCGTTTTCTTGGGACGAGCACCGGAAGTCCTCGAGCTCGGCCCGTTTCCTTCGCTGCAAGTGCATTTCCAGTGGTTTCTGACACTGGACGAGCGTTCGCCACTCGTTGGAAGCTTCGGCCATCTTTTGGACCGTTTTGGGTCGCACCACAGTTCTCCCTCCAACGAGCTCGCTTCCCGACCTATACCTCCGGAAAACGTGTCAGGGAGCATGCCAGGAGTGTGGGTTGAAGTCCTCGGAGCACGAGACCCGAAGATCGAAAGACTTATGACCAATACGGAGCAAAGGGAAGAAACCGTCGGGGGACCGCTTTTTACCCCAGGACGAGAAAACTGAGTCCGGGGCATTCCCGCTCGCGTTTTCTTGGGACGAGCACCGGAAGTCCTCGAGCTCAGCCCGTTTCCTTCGCTGCAAGTGCATTTCCAGTGGTTTCTGACACCGGATGAGCGTTCGCCACTCGTTGGAAGCTTCGGCCATCTTTTGGACCGTTTTGGGTCGCACCACAGTTCTCCCTCCAACGAGCTCGCTTCCCGACCTATACCTCCGGAAAACGTGTCAGGGAGCATGCCAGGAGTGTGGGTTGAAGTCCTCGGAGCACGAGACCCGAAGATCGAAAGACTTATGACCAATACGGAGCAAAGGGAAGAAACCGTCGGGGGACCGCTTTTTACCCCAAGACGAGAAAACTGAGTCCGGGGCATTCCCGCTCGCGTTTTCTTGGGACGAGCACCGGAAGTCCTCGAGCTCGGCCCGTTGCCTTCGCTGCAAGTGCATTTCCAGTGGTTTCTGACACCGGACGAGCGTTCGCCACTCGTTGGAAGCTTCGGCCATCTTTTGGACCGTTTTGGGTCGCACCACAGTTCTCCCTCCAACGAGCTCGCTTCCCGACCTATACCTCCGGAAAACGTGTCAGGGAGCATGCCAGGAGTGTGGGTTGAAGTCCTCGGAGCACGAGACCCGAAGATCGAAAGACTTATGACCAATACAGAGCAAAGGGAAGAAACCGTCGGGGGACCGCTTTTTACCCCAGGACGAGAAAACTGAGTCCGGGGCATTCCCGCTCGCGTTTTCTTGGGACGAGCACCGGAAGTCCTCGAGCTCGGCCCGTTTCCTTCGCTGCAAGTGCATTTCCAGTGGTTTCTGACACTGGACGAGCGTTCGCCACTCGTTGGAAGCTTCGGCCATCTTTTGGACCGTTTTGGGTCGCACCACAGTTCTCCCTCCAACGAGCTCGCTTCCCGACCTATACCTCCGGAAAACGTGTCAGGGAGCATGCCAGGAGTGTGGGTTGAAGTCCTCGGAGCACGAGACCCGAAGATCGAAAGACTTATGACCAATACGGAGCAAAGGGAAGAAACCGTCGGGGGACCGCTTTTTACCCCAGGACGAGAAAACTGAGTCCGGGGCATTCCCGCTCGCGTTTTCTTGGGACGAGCACCGGAAGTCCTCGAGCTCAGCCCGTTTCCTTCGCTGCAAGTGCATTTCCAGTGGTTTCTGACACCGGATGAGCGTTCGCCACTCGTTGGAAGCTTCGGCCATCTTTTGGACCGTTTTGGGTCGCACCACAGTTCTCCCTCCAACGAGCTCGCTTCCCGACCTATACCTCCGGAAAACGTGTCAGGGAGCATGCCAGGAGTGTGGGTTGAAGTCCTCGGAGCACGAGACCCGAAGATCGAAAGACTTATGACCAATACGGAGCAAAGGGAAGAAACCGTCGGGGGACCGCTTTTTACCCCAAGACGAGAAAACTGAGTCCGGGGCATTCCCGCTCGCGTTTTCTTGGGACGAGCACCGGAAGTCCTCGAGCTCGGCCCGTTGCCTTCGCTGCAAGTGCATTTCCAGTGGTTTCTGACACCGGACGAGCGTTCGCCACTCGTTGGAAGCTTCGGCCATCTTTTGGACCGTTTTGGGTCGCACCACAGTTCTCCCTCCAACGAGCTCGCTTCCCGACCTATACCTCCGGAAAACGTGTCAGGGAGCATGCCAGGAGTGTGGGTTGAAGTCCTCGGAGCACGAGACCCGAAGATCGAAAGACTTATGACCAATACGGAGCAAAGGGAAGAAACCGTCGGGGGACCGCTTTTTACCCCAGGACGAGAAAACTGAGTCCGGGGCATTCCCGCTCGCGTTTTCTTGGGACGAGCACCGGAAGTCCTCGAGCTCAGCCCGTTTCCTTCGCTGCAAGTGCATTTCCAGTGGTTTCTGACACCGGACGAGCGTTCGCCACTCGTTGGAAGCTTCGGCCATCTTTTGGACCGTTTTGGGTCGCACCACAGTTCTCCCTCCAACGAGCTCGCTTCCCGACCTATACCTCCGGAAAACGTGTCAGGGAGCATGCCAGGAGTGTGGGTTGAACTCCTCGGAGCACGAGACCCGAAGATCGAAAGGCTTATGACCAATACGGAGCAAAGGGAAGAAACCGTCGGGGGACCGCTTTTTACCCCAGGACGAGAAAACTGAGTCCGGGGCATTCCCGCTCGCGTTTTCTTGGGACGAGCACCGGAAGTCCTCGAGCTCCGCCCGTTTCCTTCGCTGCAAGTGCATTTCCAGTGGTTTCTGACACCGGACGTGCGTTCGCCACTCGTTGGAAGCTTCGGCCATCTTTTGGACCGTTTTGGGTCGCACCACAGTTCTCCCTCCAACGAGCTCGCTTCCCGACCTATATCTCTGGAAAACGTGTCAGGGAGCATGCCAGGAGTGTGGGTTGAAGTCCTCGGAGCACGAGACGAGAAGATCGAAAGAGTTATGACCAATACGGAGCAAAGGGAAGAAACCGTCGGGGGACCGCTTTTTACCCCAGGACGAGAAAACTGAGTCCGGGGCATTCCCGCTCGCGTTTTCTTGGGACGAGCACCGGAAGTCCTCGAGCTCGGCCCGTTTCCTTCGCTGCAAGTGCATTTCCAGTGGTTTCTGGCACCGGACGAGCGTTCGCCACTCGTTGGAAGCTTCGGCCATCTTTTGGACCGTTTTGGGTCGCACCACAGTTCTCCCTCCAACGAGCTCGCTTCCCGACCTATACCTCCGGAAAACGTGTCAGGGAGCATGCCAGGAGTGTGGGTTGAAGTCCTCGGAGCACGAGACCCGAAGATCGAAAGACTTATGACCAATACGGAGCAAAGGGAAGAAACCGTCGGGGGACCGCTTTTTACCCCAGGACGAGAAAACTGAGTCCGGGGCATTCCCGCTCGCGTTTTCTTGGGACGAGCACCGGAAGTCCTCGAGCTCGGCCCGTTTCCTTCGCTGCAAGTGCATTTCCAGTGGTTTCTGACACCGGACGAGCGTTCGCCACTCGTTGGAAGCTTCGGCCATCTTTTGGACCGTTTTGGGTCGCACCACAGTTCTCCCTCCAACGAGCTCGCTTCCCGACCTATACCTCCGGAAAACGTGTCAGGGAGCATGCCAGGCGTGTGGGTTGAAGTCCTCGGAGCACGAGACCCGAAGATCGAAAGACTTATGACCAATACGGAGCAAAGGGAAGAAACCGTCGGGGGACCGCTTTTTACCCCAGGACGAGAAAACTGAGTCCGGGGCATTCCCGCTCGCGTTTTCTTGGGACGAGCACCGGAAGTCCTCGAGCTCGGCCCGTTTCCTTCGCTGCAAGTGCATTTCCAGTGGTTTCTGACACCGGACGAGCGTTCGCCACTCGTTGGAAGCTTCGGCCATCTTTTGGACCGTTTTGGGTCGCACCACAGTTCTCCCTCCAACGAGCTCGCTTCCCGACCTATACCTCCGGAAAACGTGTCAGGGAGCATGCCAGGAGTGTGGGTTGAAGTCCTCAGAGCACGAGACCCGAAGATCGAAAGACTTATGACCAATACGGAGCAAAGGGAAGAAACCGTCGGGGGACCGCTTTTTACCCCAGGACGAGAAAACTGAGTCCGGGGCATTCCCGCTCGCGTTTTCTTGGGACGAGCACCGGAAGTCCTCGAGCTCGGCCCGTTTCCTTCGCTGCAAGTGCATTTCCAGTGGTTTCTGGCACCGGACGAGCGTTCGCCACTTGTTGGAAGCTTCGGCCATCTTTTGGACCGTTTTGGGTCGCACCACAGTTCTCCCTCCAACGAGCTCGCTTCCCGACCTATACCTCCGGAAAACGTGTCAGGGAGCATGCCAGGAGTGTGGGTTGAAGTCCTCGGAGCACGAGACCCGAAGATCGAAAGACTTATGACCAATACGGAGCAAAGGGAAGAAACCGTCGGGGGACCGCTTTTTACCCCAGGACGAGAAAACTGAGTCCGGGGCATTCCCGCTCGCGTTTTCTTGGGACGAGCACCGGAAGTCCTCGAGCTCGGCCCGTTTCCTTCGCTGCAAGTGCATTTCCAGTGGTTTCTGGCACCGGACGAGCGTTCGCCACTCGTTGGAAGCTTCGGCCATCTTTTGGACCGTTTTGGGTCGCACCACAGTTCTCCCTCCAACGAGCTCGCTTCCCGACCTATACCTCCGGAAAACGTGTCAGGGAGCATGCCAGGAGTGTGGGTTGAAGTCCTCGGAGCACGAGACCCGAAGATCGAAAGACTTATGACCAATACGGAGCAAAGGGAAGAAACCGTCGGGGGACCGCTTTTTACCCCAGGACGAGAAAACTGAGTCCGGGGCATTCCCGCTCGCGTTTTCTTGGGACGAGCACCGGAAGTCCTCGAGCTCGGCCCGTTTCCTTCGCTGCAAGTGCATTTCCAGTGGTTTCTGGCACCGGACGAGCGTTCGCCACTCGTTGGAAGCTTCGGCCATCTTTTGGACCGTTTTGGGTCGCACCACAGTTCTCCCTCCAACGAGCTCGCTTCCCGACCTATACCTCCGGAAAACGTGTCAGGGAGCATGCCAGGAGTGTGGGTTGAAGTCCTCGGAGCACGAGACCCGAAGATCGAAAGACTTATGACCAATACGGAGAAAAGGGAAGAAACCGTCGGGGGACCGCTTTTTACCCCAGGACGAGAAAACTGAGTCCGGGGCATTCCCGCTCGCGTTTTCTTGGGACGAGCACCGGAAGTCCTCGAGCTCGGCCCGTTTCCTTCGCTGCAAGTGCATTTCCAGTGGTTTCTGACACCGGACGAGCGTTCGCCACTCGTTGGAAGCTTCGGCCATCTTTTGGACCGTTTTGGGTCGCACCACAGTTCTCCCTCCAACGAGCTCGCTTCCCGACCTATACCTCCGGAAAACGTGTCAGGGAGCATGCCAGGAGTGTGGGTTGAAGTCCTCGGAGCACGAGACCCGAAGATCGAAAGACTTATGACCAATACGGAGCAAAGGGAAGAAACCGTCGGGGGACCGCTTTTTACCCCAGGACGAGAAAACTGAGTCCGGGGCATTCCCGCTCGCGTTTTCTTGGGACGAGCACCGGAAGTCCTCGAGCTCGGCCCGTTTCCTTCGCTGCAAGTGCATTTCCAGTGGTTTCTGGCACCGGACGAGCGTTCGCCACTCGTTGGAAGCTTCGGCCATCTTTTGGACCGTTTTGGGTCGCACCACAGTTCTCCCTCCAACGAGCTCGCTTCCCGACCTATACCTCCGGAAAACGTGTCAGGGAGCATGCCAGGAGTGTGGGTTGAAGTCCTCGGAGCACGAGACCCGAAGATCGAAAGACTTATGACCAATACGGAGCAAAGGGAAGAAACCGTCGGGGGACCGCTTTTTACCCCAGGACGAGAAAACTGAGTCCGGGGCATTCCCGCTCGCGTTTTCTTGGGACGAGCACCGGAAGTCCTCGAGCTCGGCCCGTTTCCTTCGCTGCAAGTGCATTTCCAGTGGTTTCTGACACCGGACGAGCGTTCGCCACTCGTTGGAAGCTTCGGCCATCTTTTGGACCGTTTTGGGTCGCACCACAGTTCTCCCTCCAACGAGCTCGCTTCCCGACCTATATCTCTGGAAAACGTGTCAGGGAGCATGCCAGGAGTGTGGGTTGAAGTCCTCGGAGCACGAGACGAGAAGATCGAAAGAGTTATGACCAATACGGAGCAAAGGGAAGAAACCGTCGGGGGACCGCTTTTTACCCCAGGACGAGAAAACTGAGTCCGGGGCATTCCCGCTCGCGTTTTCTTGGGACGAGCACCGGAAGTCCTCGAGCTCGGCCCGTTTCCTTCGCTGCAAGTGCATTTCCAGTGGTTTCTGGCACCGGACGAGCGTTCGCCACTCGTTGGAAGCTTCGGCCATCTTTTGGACCGTTTTGGGTCGCACCACAGTTCTCCCTCCAACGAGCTCGCTTCCCGACCTATACCTCCGGAAAACGTGTCAGGGAGCATGCCAGGAGTGTGGGTTGAAGTCCTCGGAGCACGAGACCCGAAGATCGAAAGACTTATGACCAATACGGAGCAAAGGGAAGAAACCGTCGGGGGACCGCTTTTTACCCCAGGACGAGAAAACTGAGTCCGGGGCATTCCCGCTCGCGTTTTCTTGGGACGAGCACCGGAAGTCCTCGAGCTCGGCCCGTTTCCTTCGCTGCAAGTGCATTTCGAGTGGTTTCTGGCACCGGACGAGCGTTCGCCACTCGTTGGAAGCTTCGGCCATCTTTTGGACCGTTTTGGGTCGCACCACAGTTCTCCCTCCAACGAGCTCGCTTCCCGACCTATACCTCCGGAAAACGTGTCAGGGAGCATGCCAGGAGTGTGGGTTGAAGTCCTCGGAGCACGAGACCCGAAGATCGAAAGACTTATGACCAATACGGAGCAAAGGGAAGAAACCGTCGGGGGACCGCTTTTTAACCCAGGACGAGAAAACTGAGTCCGGGGCATTCCCGCTCGCGTTTTCTTGGGACGAGCACCGGAAGTCCTCGAGCTCGGCCCGTTTCCTTCGCTGCAAGTGCATTTCCAGTGGTTTCTGGCACCGGACGAGCGTTCGCCACTCGTTGGAAGCTTCGGCCATCTTTTGGACCGTTTTGGGTCGCACCACAGTTCTCCCTCCAACGAGCTCGCTTCCCGACGTATACCTCCGGAAAACGTGTCAGGGAGCATGCCAGGAGTGTGGGTTGAAGTCCTCGGAGCACGAGACCCGAAGATCGAAAGACTTATGACCAATACGGAGCAAAGGGAAGAAACCGTCGGGGGACCGCTTTTTACCCCAGGACGAGAAAACTGAGTCCGGGGCATTCCCGCTCGCGTTTTCTTGGGACGAGCACCGGAAGTCCTCGAGCTCGGCCCGTTTCCTTCGCTGCAAGTGCATTTCCAGTGGTTTCTGGCACCGGACGAGCGTTCGCCACTCGTTGGAAGCTTCGGCCATCTTTTGGACCGTTTTGGGTCGCACCACAGTTCTCCCTCCAACGAGCTCGCTTCCCGACCTATACCTCCGGAAAACGTGTCAGGGAGCATGCCAGGAGTGTGGGTTGAAGTCCTCGGAGCACGAGACCCGAAGATCGAAAGACTTATGACCAATACGGAGCAAAGGGAAGAAACCGTCGGGGGACCGCTTTTTACCCCAGGACGAGAAAACTGAGTCCGGGGCATTCCCGCTCGCGTTTTCTTGGGACGAGCACCGGAAGTCCTCGAGCTCGGCCCGTTTCCTTCGCTGCAAGTGCATTTCCAGTGGTTTCTGGCACCGGACGAGCGTTCGCCACTCGTTGGAAGCTTCGGCCATCTTTTGGACCGTTTTGGGTCGCACCACAGTTCTCCCTCCAACGAGCTCGCTTCCCGACCTATACCTCCGGAAAACGTGTCAGGGAGCATGCCAGGAGTGTGGGTTGAAGTCCTCGGAGCACGAGACCCGAAGATCGAAAGACTTATGACCAATACGGAGCAAAGGGAAGAAACCGTCGGGGGACCGCTTTTTACCCCAGGACGAGAAAACTGAGTCCGGGGCATTCCCGCTCGCGTTTTCTTGGGACGAGCACCGGAAGTCCTCGAGCTCGGCCCGTTTCCTTCGCTGCAAGTGCATTTCCAGTGGTTTCTGGCACCGGACGAGCGTTCGCCACTCGTTGGAAGCTTCGGCCATCTTTTGGACCGTTTTGGGTCGCACCACAGTTCTCCCTCCAACGAGCTCGCTTCCCGACCTATACCTCCGGAAAACGTGTCAGGGAGCATGCCAGGAGTGTGGGTTGAAGTCCTCGGAGCACGAGACCCGAAGATCGAAAGACTTATGACCAATACGGAGCAAAGGGAAGAAACCGTCGGGGGACCGCTTTTTACCCCAGGACGAGAAAACTGAGTCCGGGGCATTCCCGCTCGCATTTTCTTGGGACGAGCACCGGAAGTCCTCGAGCTCGGCCCGTTTCCTTCGCTGCAAGTGCATTTCCAGTGGTTTCTGACACCGGACGAGCGTTCGCCACTCGTTGGAAGCTTCGGCCATCTTTTGGACCGTTTTGGGTCGCACCACAGTTCTCCCTCCAACGAGCTCGCTTCCCGACCTATACCTCCGGAAAACGTGTCAGGGAGCATGCCAGGAGTGTGGGTTGAAGTCCTCGGAGTACGAGACCCGAAGATCGAAAGACTTATGACCAATACGGAGCAAAGGGAAGAAACCGTCGGGGGACCGCTTTTTACCCCAGGACAAGAAAACTGAGTCCGGGGCATTCCCGCTCGCGTTTTCTTCGGACGAGCACCGGAAGTCCTCGAGCTCGGCCCGTTTCCTTCGCTGCAAGT